>NC_139667.1:9752927-9767927 GCF_951799395.1 Argentina silus
ACAATTGAAGTGCTATGGCCCTAATGTATTTCTAAAGGGTGCTGAAACAGAGAATTCTGATTGGAAGTTAGTAATCTTTTCTGAATCTTTACTTACTGATTTACCGATTTGCATAGTGCTTTTTACATAGACAAATGTCGCAAAGTGCTTCACAACAAGAATAATACAAAACATTATGAACAATAAATACAATACAAACAATATTAACTTAGAAAAAGCATGATGTAAGATGTAACAACCTGGCTCAGCTCTGCTATGTTCTGACTGAATATGCCTCTTGGTTATGCCAACAGGCCTTGAGCAGTGTGTGTGGGTGAGGGTCACACTGGCAGATGGGATCAATGGAGGACACACTCCACTAAAGCCACAGTTTTTTATGGGGGCTAAGCTGTCACTCCTAACCCCAGGATCTCCAGTATTGGTTATTGATCATAAGGATTATGTGCATCAGTAAAACAAAAGGACGTACACAGGGGCATCTGCCCCGCAGAGGACACACGCCACCCCTGACTCTAGTCACAGGTCCCATCTGGGAGGAATCTCACACAGATCATGATGTTGGGATCAAATCAAATCCAATTTTATTTGTCATGTACATCGCATACAGCCGTAATTGATGTAGTGAAAGGCTTTGGAATCTTGCTCCTCGATCAACAACAGTCAACAATAATCAACAAATCAACAGTACAATATAATATAGGATAATAAAACAGTGACAGTAGTAGTGCATAAGGGTGTATTGTAAGTAGCAGCAGTAATGACTATAATAATAACAACAGTGTCAAGTAATACAGTGTCAAGTGATCAAGATTATATGGGCTCAAACATTCAAATAGAATGATGTCCAAAATAAACAACAAATAACAAACTAAAGATAAATGGTTGTTTATCTTATTGTGAGAAAGGTGACGTGAAAATTAGTAGAAAGTGTAGACTTGGTGTTGGTTCTCTCATACTCTTCTAACTCAAAAGGTTGCAGTAGAACTGTATCAAAAGCAAGTCATCTTTACTTGCAGTAAAGATCATGACCTTCCTTTTACTGTGTTGACACCTATGCCTACATTTCACTCCAAACAGAAATGTCTTCGTTGGGAGATTTCTCCCACCAAGACAAATCAATTGGAATGGCGTGTAGTGGACCTTTAAATAATGGGCGTGGTCGACCTACCACCACCCGCCTTCTATGTTAATGAGCCCGGTCTTACCCGGATGTAGCGCTGCAGATATTTCAGAGACTCCGCCCTCCTTTATCATCTTATAACTGCATCTCCCACTGGCGCGAAAACACCACTGTGTGGCTTCTATTAACACACTGCGGGGCGGAATCAATTTCTCCTGTTTCAGTTCCACTATCCGTGTGTACGAATAACAAGTGAGCTGACTGACCTGCAACGTTTATTTGATTCATCTGTTTGGAAGTAACGTCTACCTCTGTCCACTGGAACTGCTTTATCCGTGTCTCTCTTGGGTGAAGAGTTTTTACGGTTGCCAGCTGTACGGAATATTCCATGCCGTGGATTGCAGTGTTATCCTGGGATAAACCGGTGAGTGTTTTATCCTTAGATGAACCGCGAAACTATAATCTAATAAAAAATATCAAGTGTTAGGAAGAAGAAACTTGCATGATTCTCTGGTACGCCTTCAGCAAGCAGTTAATTTGCCACACTTATTTTTCCAGGGTAATTCAATTTATAATTATTTGTTTACCATATTAAAAGTTTCCGGTTATAGTTGGCCAAAACTGTGGATATAGCCTAACTAGATTACGTAACCTCGTCTGGACAGTTTCTCTATCACTGCACAACACCCGCAAGACGGGATCAATTATTCATTTGGTCCCATGTGTAGAAAGTAGGCTATTATACTGATGTTGGTGTTTCTTAATAGCCACTGATGGATGTTTTTTAACGGTTCAGAACTTTTTTTCTCTCTGATAAGTGGTGTAGAACATGCTCGTTTCACAATCTCTCATGCACGAATGAGGTTTGATAATGTTGCACCAATTTTGCTCCATCAGGTTGGCTGAGGATTTTTTTTATTTTTTTTTCGAATATCCGAGTCAAATTGTGATTTATAAATGCTTGGAATAAACTCAAGAGCGACTCGTTGTGAAAACTGGGAGATGGATTACGACCGCTACCAGCACTATTTCTACGATGACCTCGACAAGGAAGAGGATTGCTACAAATCAACCGCACCAAGCGAGGACATATGGAAAAAGTTCGAACTATTGCCCACCCCTCCCATGTCTCCCACCCGGACACTTAGCGGGGGTGCTATGCACTTTTCCCCGGGAGACAAGCTGAGCTGGCTGTCCAAGGTACTGGGTCAGGACGAGGAGTTCGAGGGACAGTACAGACCCAACACCGAAGAGCTTTTCGGGAACCATAGTTCAATTATTATCCAGGACTGCATGTGGAGTAGTTTCTCAGCCAGTAAGCAATTGGAAAAAGTCAACGAGCGTTTGTCATCTACAGCTCAGCTCCGACTCCCCTCAACCCCCCCGAGCTCTGTGAGCAAAGCGCAATGCACCTCACCAGACGCGCCCCTGGCCACCACCTTGGCGACAGAATACGTTGACCCCGCTGCTGTCCTCACCTTCCCGGCCAGCAGCTGCAGGAAGCCGGCGTCTTCGGGGTCTGAATCCCGCTCCGATTCCTCTGGTAAGGAACTAACCATGTAGTAAATGACCTTACCCCTGCCCTGCTTGATAGAAGATTGTTGATTCTGTTCCCCACAATCGGTGCGTCAGTTAGAGCCTGCAGTCCCCAGTAGGATGTTGACTTTCGCTGAGTCAAAGTAGTATTCAGTGTTGCACAAGTCTTGTTATCTTTTTGTGTTGTAAAGAATGTTATTTCCTTCTCGGCATATTAATGATGTGAATCACATGGGCCTAGGTCTACCCTCCCCGAATACTCTTGTTTAAAGGCGCATTGGTTAAAAACCGCGCCCCCACCGTTTTTCTGGAGTTTCTTCTGTCTTGCGAATAGCTTTGCATTGCGATGGGGGCTGTTGATGATTTATTGGCCTGTTATGCATGGCGTCAGACCGTGAGAGAAAGTCTTTCAGGCTGCTCTAATCTGCTGGCACCCTCCCCCTTGATGAACACGTTCAGCATTAACTAACAAAAGCCTGAGTGAAATTCCAGCAAACGTTGTCATGGATGACCATAGGCCCTGCTAACGCCTGCTTTGACACATATAGAATTGTCTGTGTGATATTTCCAACTTTACCTCAACTTTCACTACAAACCATTTACAGGACATTGCTTAGATTCATTTCCTCAGTGGAACATTCACCAAATAAACAGCTTAGTGGAAGTCATTTAGGCTCAAAGACTCCTTGGACTTTGAGTGAGGGACCTCTGTGGTGAATGTGTAATGATAAGTCTATGGTTGTTGTTTCTTTTGCTGTCACAGACGATGAGGAGATTGATGTGGTGACTGTAGAGAACAAGCAGAGCCAGCTGAGGGGTGGACGTAAGCCAGTGACCATCACCGTGCGTGCCGACCCCTGCCCCAACCGCTTCCACATGTCCGTTCACCGGCAACAGCACAACTACGCCGCTCCTTCCCCAGACAGCGACCCTGAGGAGGATGACGATGATGAGGACGACGATGAGGAAGAACCCCAGAGCAAACGGGCCTGTCTAGAGTCCGGTCACAAGATGGGCTCCCCCACCACCTCCTCTCAGGACAGCCCCCAGAGCTCTGACGCCGAGGACACGGACCGCCGGAAAAACCACAACTTCATGGAGAGGAAGAGGCGGAACGACCTGCGCTCGCGCTTCCTGGCCCTGCGGGACGAGATCCCGGGCCTGGTGGAGTCGACCAAGACCCCCAAGGTGGCCATCCTCACCCAGGCCACAGAGTACCTGCTCCAGCTGCACACCAGAGAGAAGCACCAGGCCCAGGAGAGGAGGCGCCTCAAAGCACGCCAACAGCAGCTCCTCCGAAGGCTAGCAGACCTGAAGCGCTCCTGAAGTTAGAACCAAAAACAAAACAGACAATTACAAATAAACTGCCTCATTCTGAAAGCCAAGGACTTCTAACAAAAGCAAACTGCCACTTTCATAAAGCTATGGACTTAAAAAAAAAAAAAAAACGAAATGCCTCATGTAAAAAGCTATGGACTTCTTTAACAAAATGCCTCATTCATTGTCTATTGACTTCCTTCAAATAAGGTGAATCTCAGCCAGCTTTTGAACCCATCCTGGGGGAGGCTGTCGTTGGTGTGCTTTTTTGTGTTGTTTTTCAGGTTTTCTCTCTTTGCACATTGGTGTCTGAGCAATGACACGGTGGTTATTGAATAGGCGAGACAGAAAAATGTGGTGGTTGTTCTTAGTGTGCATTGACAAGTGTTGCAGATTTAACAGGAACATTTGCACTGGTATGTCATCTGAAGAGAGGTCACGCTTTACAGTCCACAGATTTATAGTCATCCAAACGTCTCTAGTATCTTTTATAGCTTTCCAGTCCACTTCTGAAAGGTCTGTGCCATTCTTTACTGAATAATCAAGCATAGTTTTCCCTGTGAACACACTTTGTCATGTTGTCAGTGCACACTTGGATTGGAGACTAGTGAAACGCCTTGCTATGTACATAGGAAGTGAGTGACTCAGCGTTTGTTTTTCATGTCTGTGTTTTTTGTTTTTTTTTACCTTGGTGTACAAATTGTTCTGTAAATAATAGCCTTTTGCTCTCAGTTAAGAAGGAAAAAATCAGAACTAGTCAGTGAACTTTGCTCTTCTCAAAAAGTGGCCATATGGCATCAGGGAGCTTCTATTTTGTTTAAAAAAGATTTAAAAAGTGACAAAAAAATAAAAGTAGCACTGCTGTACTTAATATTCACACGTCACTTTGTGATGCTGTTTTCACAGTTTGTTCCTCTTGGTTGGAGTTTGATTTGTGTTCACATTGCCAGAAACATAAAATTTTGATACCCTATTTGCATAGAATTTTGGTCTCCTTTCTTTTATTGTCAGGTTGACGTTATGCAAGTGTATGGCAACAGTGGTCAGTGTCTGGTCATGCACCAGATGGCACACAGTGATAAATGCTACACATTTCATCGTTACTGAAATTCAGTTTTGCAATGTCTCAACTGTTGGCAGTCAAAAGCTTTCCTCCATTAATTTCCAGCAACTTTTTTTACAAAGTGTAAAGTCCTCCATGTGATTGAAATGTCCGAAGTTTCCCATAGCAAAATGCTGCAATGGTTGTAGGTATACGATACAAGTATAAAGAGCGCTGCCTTATGCTGGTCCAGGCCTGGTTATCTCATGTTTGGAGTTGAGGTACAGAGAAAATCTTTTCTTAAACATGTCTTGAACTGACTAATGCTAATAATTGTTGTTTGATTTAGGCCAGTTGAACTGTGTGGCTCATACATGCTAAAGTACTAGGTTAGAGGGAGTGTGTCCTTGATGCCCTTGAAATGTGTGACACCTCAGAGGATCCTCCCCTCTGCAGTGGCTGCTGCATGCTGGGCACCTGATGTACACTGAACTAGGTTACACACACACACTCAGAGGGTATCTTTAGAACAGTCCCTGGGGTTTGGAGAGAGGGGCTGTGTGAGCTGCTACTCTGAGCTGGGTTCTATAGGACTATCAGAGCAGTGACTGAGTTCTCTTGCTTTCTTTTAAGAGCCCCATGAACATGTTAGAGAGGAGTTGCAAAATGGACTGGAATGGAGAGAGTAGCGGAGGAAGGGGGAAAAAGAGGAACACTTTCTCTCTATCCTCTCATGGATTCTTATTGGTCCTCATTTCAACACTTGTGTCGTCTGCTCCTCTTCAGGGTACTTCTGCCTTGTTCTGACTGAAGGAGAGTGTTTGCGCCCCGATATCTGGGTGTATGGCTACTCAGCTTGTGTGTGTGTTGTGATGGGCCTGTTAGCACCTGGCCCTTTGTTCTTCAGATCCGGGCCCATGCAGTGACCAAGGTAGGAGTCGCGTGCCGTCCCGACCAGAGCCCCTTACACACAGCTGGCTCTGTCGTCGTATGCTTGTGAAGCGCTCACACTGTGAGGCAGCTTTTAACATGGCCTCCCGAGGCCAATTAGCACCTAGCCTCTGCTAACACAGCCAAGCTGGAGCAAGAGTCTGCACTAACCTCGGTTGACTCGTCCCCATGGAACTTGAAGATATAGATGTTTATAATCAAGCCGTTCCCCATCTGAGGTGGTAGTTCAAGGTCTAAAAGTCCACTTGGAGATGCTGTGTTGTTTTGCATTCTTGAAACAAAGTCATGGCTGGCCCATATCACACCAAATACTTTTTTAAACAACTTTGGCCTCCTACCCCGTGACTGAGATTTTTCTTCAGCGTGAGAAAGTACTCACCCAGGCGACCATTGGTAATGTCACTAACCTGTCTCAACAGGAGCTGGGTACTGGAGCAGGGCTGAGGCCTGAGGTACAGGACAGGTTTAATAGATTATCATTGCATGGACGACCAGCCTGATAAACCAGGACCCTCAAACGTCTCTCACCTCATGTGTTTTTGTTAGATGGTTGACGGTTGGTAATTACCATACATTAGGCATCATGCAGGAAGCGATATATGAACAAGTTTCCTCTTATTTTTGTTCGTATTCACGATTTGTTTTTGGTCCATTATTTTGTTAGTACCCACTGATTTCTGGGATTCACCAATGTTTTCTTATTTTTGCTCTTCTCTTAGGTAAGACAACATTTTACCAGAGCACTCTGACCAAGATAAGAAAAAAACGACTGTGAAAACGAGATCACAAATTGTTTGTCCAAACATAAGTTTTAAATTTGAGGAACATAAAAAAAACGTATGAATATTGTATAATCAATGTTTTAGAGTAATTATAATGATTGGATTATTACATTTGTGGGCTAAAGAAATAGTATTGGTCCATTGATCCCAGTTAAGACTATAAAAACCCTTGGATGATATTGCGTGGGTCCACACCTGCCCTTATATAGTGTTTATGGGGGCGTTACCTATGCTAATAACAAACAATCGGCCACGTGCCTCCAATGTATGATCAAGTGGGATTCATCATTCAGCATACCTGGGTAAAAGCAAATTTGGATGATTGGAAGATTTTCTCTTGACAGAAAATGAAGAGAAAATATAAGAGACATTTAAGAGAATGTTGCTGCATGAGGCCCATTCAGCGTAAACTGGGCCATTTTCTGATTTATTTCATTCCTATGGACTAGGGCTCTCTAATGGCCTTAGGGTTACACAATTAGGTTGAGCTCTCAGAGTACTGTATACTACAAAGAGATGGTAGTGTACATGAATGTATGTTGTGTCCTTCCCATGCAGTCCATCTGCAACATTTGCACCCTTCTCAAAGCCCAGGGTAGAGATGGTCCCCTGCCCTGTGAACAGCTTGCCACCATGTCAGGTTGCACAAGTCAGCCAGAGAGTCAGTCAACTGTGAGAAAGCCCCTGAGATTGTAATCAGTGGCTGGTTGTGTGGTAATATGTTTTTTATATATACCAGGAAGTAAAGCCATTTCAGATCAGATAGGAGCAACCTGCTCTGCATGTTTACTGTAAAGCATGTGAATTGTATGATTATTTGACATTTAGCCCAGAGCAAGTTAGGTCAATAATACTTGATTACATTTAAAAAAATAAAAAAAAACATGACAAAACAATGAACAGTGAAAATGCATGTGTTAACATTGGCTGTGAAGAGAAAAGGCACGGGTACCCCTAAAGATTGTGCCCCCATTTCCTGTGAAGCATTAGGATCTCTCCCCAGGGAGTGGTGATGTCAGAGGATGTCTTTGTCCTGTGAAGTTCTGTGTTGACAGTCTGTGTTGAGGCCCCCTGACGGTTAAAATTGAGCCTCGCCCAACTGGATATTCTGGTCTGGAGCTCACGCCCATAGAGCAACTGCACACATGTGTATGTGATCACTTCTACACACGTGTGTGAGGTGGGTGGCTGTCTGCATGTATTCTTCATGCTCATATGTGTTTCATTCTCACACATCTGTGTTTTATACTGATTCCTGTGACAAAAGTGCTCTTTTTTTGTTAGTAGCCGTGCAGCATATGTTTCTATTATCTTGTGTGTGTCTTGTGTGAAGGCAGTGATTTGTCTGTGTGAGCATATGCGTGACGTGGTAGAAGCCTATGCGTGTGTGAGATCTAGAGGTGGTCAGACCAGTCTGATCAGGGTGGGTCTGTGGAGAATTGATGATTCGGCTGACCGGCGGTGTAGAGAGATGTCCTCATCCTGATTTATCTATCCTCTCCCCCCACTGGCGACATCACCGCCTCCCTCTACAAGTCCTCATTACAGTGTGAGGAAAAAACCCACCCTTAGATTTGTATCTCTATCTCTGACTCATTTGACCTCTTTGACCATTGCATAAACTCTTGTGTCAATCATTACACTAAATTTATGTTCATTGGTTCATCTCTTTGATCCCCTCTGCGTCACTACAATACTAATCAGACCCCTCTCTCAATGCTCATTTAGATTAGCAACAGTGCTCAGCCTAGCAAAGCAGCTCAGATACAGTAAGAATTATGTGGGTGGAAAGCTGATTTATTTCGGTCTGGCTAATTGCTTGACTGAATAGCTATGCGTAATTGCTTAATTGGTTAATTGTGCTTAACCAGATGTGTGGCAGGGGGGCGGTGGGCTAAGGTCAAAGAGGAGGCAGTGAGATAGCAGAGGCCCGTGTGTGTTTGTGTTCATCTGCTCTTTGTGAATGGGTCAATAGTGTTAGCCCAGCTCAGGGAGAGTTACGCTGACTCCCTCAGAACTGACAGATTAGTGTGTGTGTGTGTGAGTGAGTGAGTGAGTGAGTGAGTGTGTGTGCGTGTGACTCAGTTGGGCTCCAGGTCAGCAGGAGTAGCAGACAATCATCTGTCTTACACTGAACTCCTTGTGTGTGTGCGTTTGCGTGTGCGTGTGCGTGCGAACGTGTGCATAATCATCCATAGCTGATCCTTTTCACACAATTAATCACCCACATTCCCTCCCTCACCTCTGAGCTGCAGTGTGTCTACCCCAGGCTAGTCGTCCAATCCTATTACAACACAGAGGAAGGTAAACAGGTCTGGGCACAGGTGAGGTTGTTCTAACGAGGAGCCCTGCCAGGTATCCGTCCTCCATAAAATGCAAACGATATCAAAGTGCAGTCTTAAAGCCAGAAATGCCAGTGAGAACTTCAGTCATCATTGAATTGAGCAACAACTCGCTGAACAACTGCATCCCTGTTCTTGACGGGGAACAGAGGGTTTCGTAACGGACCCCTCCCTTCCGTAGCTGTCGCCGCGAGGAATCTCATACCTCTTCTGCACTTCATGCACAGAGACATCGGAGCCGTGTGTGTGTGTGTGTGTTCCGCCATGTTGATGAACTGGTTTCTCTGCACTCCGTGTTCTGATGGGCCTAGTTATGCCGCCGTGTACGTTGTGTGTGTTGACATTGGGAGTCAAGAGAGAGGAAACGGACCATAAACACACCAGAGATGACGACTTATCAGTTCAGAGAGGTCGGCCGAGATGTGAGCGGTCGTATATGGGTTGGGCGGCTGTAAAACACACTGGCGGCTCTTTGGTTCTTTTCCCCCCTTGAAGACAGAGTGTGAGAGATGCCATGTGAGAAGTTTCCTGTCATTTGTTAATCTTCTTCGGGCATTGACATTTCGATGATAAGCAAAGACATGCTAATCTAAATGAGGGTCATGTGCTGCGGTGAAAGAGGCTCTCTGCAACAGTATTGGTGTTTTGAAGGCCTTCTGTGAGGCTTTCCACAGGAATGGTGACAGGAGTGCAGTCGCTCAGCCACGGATGGAGAGAATATTGAAGAAAGGGCCTACTTACTGTATATTCCTCTATTACTCAATGTTTTTCGGCACACACCCTTCCCCTTCTTCTATTTTGAATTGACTGATATGACCTTAGAGGAAAGAGATGAACCCACACACACACACACACACACACACACACACACACACACTTTTTCTGATCGCAGTCCTCCATCTCTCTTCCCACTGACCCACATTCCATCCTGGTTGTGTCACTGGAACTGAGCCGGGCCCCTGGCAGCCACTGTCCATGTGATCCTAATGAGGCCATGGGGCTGCAGTGACACACGCACGCACACACACACACACACACACACACACACACACACACACTCATACAGGGACACAGACACACACACAGACACACTCAGACAGACACACAGACACACACACACATTCTGTCTGCTTCTTCATTCTTTTTCTATCCCTCAGAGTTCATCACATCTCTCTCTCTCTCTCACTACCAGGTCTGTCTCTGGCCCTCCCCTCAGGTGCTTATATTTCGCTTATCCTCTGATGTAGTAGTATATCCCCCCCACCCCACCCTTGCTGTTCTGTTCCAAGGCCAGCGTTACATAATAGGTGATTCAGTTCAGTTGGAACATGCTGTATGTGTTCTAACGCTCTGTCCGCATCTGGCCCTAGCTAACTTGGGACATACCACTGTTTGGCTTTTATAGGCAGTACACGTCGGTCTGTCTGTAGACAAAACCAACAGCTTGTTTTTGCTGTCTTCTCATGAACTTGCATCCGAATTCCAAGCAGTTACTAAGGCAAAGGAGGAGAACTTTTCCTTTGATTTAGCAAAATGACTGACTCTTGAAAGTTTGTGAACCCTACACGG
Organism: Argentina silus; assembly: GCF_951799395.1. Lineage (NCBI taxonomy): Eukaryota > Metazoa > Chordata > Actinopteri > Argentiniformes > Argentinidae > Argentina > Argentina silus. Next base: position 9,763,587 of record NC_139667.1, read on the forward strand.
ATGGGCATTATTTTTGTATAAAATATTAGAATTAACATATAAAATCTTAATCTAAAGCCCAATTCGTAATAAAGATATTCCAAATAAAGGACACAAACAAAAAATATTTTATTTTCATTGTTTATTTAATGAAAGTGGTTTATTTAACAAAACTCAAATTTCATGTGTGCAAAAATATGTGAACCTCTTCAGTCAATAGCTTGTGGCACCTCCATTAGCAGCGATAGCTTGAGTAAACGTCTCGTATAGCCACTAATCAGTCTCTGACATCTGTTTTAAGGGATTTTTGCCCACTCCTCCTTACAGAACTCAGCCAATTCAGTGAGGTTTAAGGGGTGTCTAGCATAAACTACCTGCTTCAGGTCCTGCCACAGCATCTCGATTGGATTTAGGTCAGAACTTTGACTTGGCCAATCCAAAACACAAATCTTCTTTCTCCTGAGCCATTCTTTGGTAGATTTACTTGAATGCTTTGGGTCGTTGTCTTATTGGAAGAACCATTTTCAGCCCAGCTTTAGCTCCTTGACTGACATTCTGTTCAAGAATCTCCTGGTATACCTCAGAATTCATGGTTCCCTAAATGATGTGGAGTTGTCCAAGTCCAGAGATCTTGACATTCCCACCACCATGCTTGACTGTTGGGATACGGTTCTTTTGGTGGTAGGCAGTGTTGGGTTTTCGCCAAACATAATGGTTTTGATTGTGACCAAAAAGGTCAATTTTGGACTCAACAGTCCAGAGAACGGACTTACAGAAACCTTCAGGCAAAGTTAAGACGGGCAGTTTGGTTCTTTTTTGACAGCAGAGGCTTCTTCCTAGCAACACCCCCTTGAATGCTATTTCAATTCAGTGTTCTTCTTATTGTTGAAGCTTGAACAGTTACCTGAGATACAGCAAGAGAGGTCTGCAAATCTCTAGATGTTATGTTTGGGTTGGCTTTTACCTAATTTATTATTTTTCTTGTGACTCTTGGGGATATTTTGGAAGGGCGTCCACTTCTAGGCCAAATTGCTGTCATGTTAAATGTTCTCCATTTGTAAATTATTTGCCTCACAGTGGACTGATGAGCTAAAATCTTGTTGAGATGATTTTATAGCCTTCCCCAGACTGATGTGCTCTCACTACCCACTTCCTGATGTCCTCTGAGATCTCCTTTCCTCTCGACATGTGTGTTTTGCATTCACCTGTATGGGTAACATTCACCTGTATGGGTAACACAAAACTGACCAGATTTCTTATCTCTATTTATCAGTCCCGCCCAAACTCTTTCCTTAAGATCTCTCCTTTGATTGGTTCATTTGGTACCCAAGAATTTACCCACCTGATTCTACTTACCTACTTGATTTAACCAATGCAACTTGGGGTTCACTTATTTTTGCACATGCACTAATTTCTTTATAATTTCCTTTTTCTACTACACGCATGATTTAACCAACATATGGAATTGGTAAATATAAACCTGTTATGTCAGATAAAAAAGACTGGTTCTGATTAAATAAAGATTTCATGGTAAAAACTAAAAAACTCTGTAATTGCACAAGGGGTTCACATAATTTCAAGCAGCACTGCTTTTAAACGGAGGACGTAGAAGGACAGCCACTCTGGCCGTAGTGGAGGGGCGCTGGCCTGTCAACTCGTCTGTCTAATCTGGAGATAATCCTAATCCTGTTAGTCTAAACACCGCTGCCATCTGGGCCCAGACAGACCCGAGCACTGATTCTGATGAACCCGTCAAAAAAGTCCACAGACACAGAACAGCATACGCAGTCCTACTACCTAGCCTGCCTGCTAGAGCCCGGTTGACTCTCGGAACCAGCCTCGAAATGGTCCTCTGCTGAGGAGGGGACACCATGGTGACACCCACTGAATCAAAGGCTCTTTTTGAGACTCACATTTTCACTGCTAGCACCATATTAACAGTAAACCTGGGGCTTTGGGAAACAAGTTTTGATGAATGTCTCAATCCCTAGAGTCAGCAGCGTTCAGAGGCAGGAGTCTGAGGAGCTGCTGTAGGTTGTCCCAGTGGTGATGTAACAGGAGGTTTAGCATATGTGGTGTAACCATGACGCTGGTAAATGGTTAAGCAGGGTGACAGCAGAAGAGGGGAAACAGGGCCTCATACAGACAGCTGGTCCACTCACCGTGGCAACACAACACATACTGAATGGGAGTGTGTGTGTGTGTGTGTGTGTGTGCAAAATGTGTTCTTGTGTTGTGCATGTGTTAGTGAATGCTAAAGTCTGTTGGCTATAGTTCTCATTTTATCATTAGAATTTAACCTATACATTGATGAAGGTTGTCTTAAATGTGGTTGAAAATGTAACCTGACTGGTTTGTATTCTTTTTTTTTCCTTCTTTATATTTTCTTAATATTGGTCCTGTGTGGCTCAGTTGAAAGAGCATTGCACAAACAACGCTAAGGTTGAGGGTTTCGAATTCCGCTGGGACCATATATACAAAACATGTATGCACTCTGTATGAACTGCCAGTCGCTTTGGATAAAAGTGTCAGTTAAATGGCCTATATTAGTTAACCTGTTGCTCATGTTTCAGGCCTATCTCCAGCCTGGAGCCGTTGATGCATTTCTCTGTGCTTTGTCAGTCAGCAGATGTTCCTTTGTTCAGCTCTGCCTCCACAGTATAAAGTTGCTTCAGTTGTAGTCGGGGACACTTGCTGCATCTTTTGAATTTTGTCCCATTGAAGTACCCCTCCTCCCCTCCACCCCCTGCCCCCCACAACCCCCACCCCCCACACATTCCCCCAAGCTACTCAGAGAGGCATTACTCCCTCCCCCTCCCCCATTCCCTTTAACCCCCTGCAGACCCCATAGTTGTCACAGGACCTCCCCAGGACCTCTTCAACCTCCACCCCCCCCCCCCCCCCCTGCTCTTTGTCTCAAATGAAGCCTCAGCCAGACCTTCGCTAATCAGTCTCTCTAGACCCCCCACCTCACCCCCACCCCCTCCCCACACACACCATGCGCGCAACTGCTAATTATCACAGTGAGAGAGAGAGAGAGAGAGAGAGAGACACACACACACACACACACACAGACACAGACACAGACACAGACACACACACACACACAGTGTCTGACATTAGATTCAAATCTTAAAGCCTGTAGATCTTTGTGCTCTGGCAACCATCCCCCAGAAGAGAATTAGCTTGACCACTTCAGCGGTAGCTACAGTACATTTAGATATCTTACAATCAATGCCCTACTTTTCCTTGTCTGTCTGTGCGTGTGTGTGTGTGTGTGTGTGTGTCTGAGAGCTGCAGTGCTGTTAGCCCTGGGAACACAGAAACAGCTCACACTTCCTGTTTTTGTAAAGGGCCCCTTGGAGGCAGGAAGTGCCGGGAACTGCCGGCCTGTGGTCTCTGCTTTGAGGACGTACTCTCTCTTTCTCTGTTCTAGATGTGGTGGCTTTCTCTCAACGGTGGACTCTTTACTGTGAATGACCCCCCCCCCCCCCCACACACACACACACACACACGCATACACACACTATATAGTTTCTATCTGCCAGTAGATTCTCAACACTTGTCTCTGTGTGTGCGTGTGTGTGTGAGTGAATGAGAGGGGAAAAATGGAGGAGGAGCAGGAGGCGTTTATTGTCCTGCCCAGAGCCAGCCCAAGTCCCAGTTAGAACAAAGAGACTGAGGGGAATAAACAAACCTGAGGAGTTACTTTGGAGGACTGATTAACGTTAAGATAGTATTTTGCCTTGTTTCTATCCTCGGGGCTGTGTTGTGTGTATGTGTGTGTGTGTGTGTGTGTGTGTATGTGTGTGTTATACCCTCTTTGTGTCTTCCCTACTCCACTCATGCCTTTAGGCCCCGCCCACTGGTCACTCACTGGTCTACTTATCTCTCTATCCGTCTCGCGCCAAAACAGGGAGGGTGTGGACTGATGGACTCTCTCCTTCTCCTCCCTTCCTACTAAGTTATGTGTCTGGCACGTTGCCAGGACGACCTGATGCCAGCAGGTAGAGAGTAGTAGATAAGCTCCTTAGGCAGCCACTGCAGTCTTTTCTCTTCTCTTCCCTCACTCCCCGGCATTTCCCGCCACTCCAGGGTAAGTAGGGGGAGGTGCCTTCTCTGAGCCTTGCATCAAATGCCGGCATTATTCAAATCAGCCTGGTGGGTGTGGCCCAACCGTCTGCCGGTTGGTGCCGTTAACCCCTGCAGCGCCACAGTGCTCTTAGCTGGGAGTAGAAAAACAAAGGCGGCAGCTCTCCACAAGGGCTTCACTCTACCTCTCTGGAACCGATACACAAGGGCTTCACTCTAAACCAAATCACATCCAAATCAAATGTTATTTGTCACGTACATCGCATACAG
>NC_139667.1:9772927-9807927 GCF_951799395.1 Argentina silus
TGAGAGCGAAGAGCTGTTCGACGTTGTTCTCATGACCAACAATCACGCCCACGTTGGCCTCCGACTCATCAACTCCATCAACCACCACCGTGAGTGGTGATACATACACACACACGCACACACGTGGAGGAGGGCTGATGGGGGGGGCTGAGGGAGGCTGAGGGTGGGGTGAGGATTGGCTGAGGGTGGGTGAGGAGGCGGTGAGGGTGTTTTGCATAATAGATTGAGCCTACACTGCTTCCATCCAAACTTTATCCTCTCTCTTACTCCTCTCTCTCTCTCCAAGCCCTCTTCTTTCTGAGTTCCTCTGGCTCTAGCCGTGTTATGAGAGTTATGTTCTACCTGCACTTGCCAATGGTGCTGGCTTTCCTTCGTTGGCACTAAAATTGGGTGGCAGTTAAAAAAAAGATGGAACTGAATAATTGTTCACACACATTTGTTTGACATATAGTGTCCATCGAACAATTAAGTCCGTTAAAATGCATCATCCAAGACCTTGTTTGTTTTTACTAAGAAAGACATGTCAATTGCTAAAAAGCATCATCCAAGACCTTGTTTGTTTTTACTAAGAAAGACAATTGTTAATTGCTATGTTGACTTTACACCCTTTTATCTCCCTCCATAGAGCTGTTCATCGAGCGTTTCTGTATGACGGGTGGGAACAGCCCCATAGGGTACCTGAAGGCCTACCACACCAACCTCTACCTGTCTGCTGACCCTGTGAAGGTCCGGGAGGCGCTGGAAGATGGTGAGTGCAGAGAGAGCAGTCACTGTTAACATTTCTGGAGTTGTTTTGTAACGTCATGAAAAAACAGCGACCGAATACCTTGAAGAATGACGCTAATATGCCTGACCAATCTTTTGGACAACTTTTAACTGAACAACCTGAACCTGATGTGGGCCTGTCTCTCTCTGTCTCTCTCTGTCTCTCTCTCAGGGATCGCGTCAGCCACCATGTTTACCCAGGAGAAGGTCACGGAGGTGTCTGAGAAACAGCTGCGGGTGGCCTTCGACGGGGATGCGGTCCTCTTCTCAGATGAAGCAGAGCGCATCTTCAAGGCTCAAGGACTGGACAAGTTCTTCGAACACGAGAAGGCACACGAGAACAAGCCGCTTGATCATGTATGTCCACAGAGGACGACCATCATTCAACACACCAACATGGCGGTGATAGGAACACAAATCAAACTTGTTTTCAGTGTATAAATTGATAAATGAGTATCAAGTTGTGCACTGAATGGACACTGGGATGTAGTGTGGGCAGAGATGTTTTTCAGTGGGTGGTAGATTGGTGTACATTCTGTTTCAGGTCTTCAGGTCTAATCTCGCTCCAGCTCATTCTTTCTCTTGTCTTCTTTCTCTCCCAGGGACCACTGAAAGGGTTCCTGGAGGCTCTGGGAAAGCTGCAGAAGAAGTTCTACGCCAAGGGCCAACGCATGGACTGCCCCATCCGTACCTACCTGGTGACGGCTCGCAGCGCTGCCAGCTCGGGCACGCGGGCCCTAAAAACCCTGCGGGCCTGGGGCCTGGAGACCGACGAGGCCCTCTTTCTAGCGGGAGCCCCCAAGGGTCCCATGTTGGAGAAGATCCGCCCTCACATATTCTTTGATGACCAGATGTTCCATTGTGAGGGAGCGGCGGAGTTGGGGACTGTAGCATGCCATGTGCCTTATGGGGTGTCTCAGAAGCTGCCCCCAAAGACGTCTGCCAAGGAGAAGGACTCTACTGCAGTCACCAAGTAACCTGGACCCCCCCCCCCCCTCCCCCAGTGACTGTGAAAATAAACAAACGTGATTGAGGCAGTGGCAATTTTTTTGTTTCGCTCTTCCAAGAGGCGCAAAGCTCATATCACATGACCATAGAGGGGCATGAGATGTATGCATGATGTTTTCCCCCCCCATATCATATGATGAAATTTGCATAGGCCCTACTTTTAAACAGAACATCTATTACTAGAGTTATATTATCTTGTGTTAGTACAGGTAGGTAGATCTGTATTAACATAACTAACAATTACTTTAATACACAATTGTTCTTCACACTTTGAAGTGAGTTGAAACTCCAGAATCAATACATTTGGATAAGAGCTACTGAATTTCAGAATATACAGTACATGCACGAATTAATTATATTGTATAATGTATTATATACTTTGTACATACACATATTTCATGTAAATATGATGTAAAATTGAGGGTTAGGCATATATACAACATGATTCATTTTGATTTTGATTTTTCATTTGTCTAAGCATTTACACGTCTACTTTGTGTGTTTAGTAGGCCTATGTTATTGATGCTAATGTTCGCATGTGAGTTTTGGTTTTGATCTAGGTGACTAATGTTTGCGTATGGTCCTACAAGTTACTGTTTACTGTGTGTCACGTAACCGGGTAGCATGCACCCTCGCCCCCTGTGGCAGCCAGCAGGGAAGTTTAGGGATGTAGACAGTGCAGGGGTGTCAAACTCATTTTCACCCCGTGCCACATCAGCATCATGGTTGCCCTCAAAGGGCCGGTTGTAACAGTACTTTTTAAGTTCTTGCAGGCCACATAAAATGATGTGGCGGGCCGGATTCGGCCCGCGGGCCTTGAGTTTGACACGTGATGTAGGGTATCCGTGACAGAGTTTTCTGGCACAGTATGAAAGCAGATTCATGGGAAGAGTGTCGTCTAAGTGTCTCTGCTGGCTAGCTCATATCAGTGTTCATGATTATGTTTATTCCCTCCTAAAGACCTCTTCACCCCTGTACAAGTTTCTGCCTATGGCCTCTGGTCTGAGCATTGATTCCTTTATCTTATGATGACTGATGGATAGATGATTCACTTACTTAAACAAATGTATTTGTTGTATGTAGCTTTTTGATAAAGGTGTCTGCTAAATGCCGTGAATGTGAATGTGTACATTTCCGAACTAAATTACGGCTGCACTTTCAGCCACACAAATGTGAGAAAGTGAGGAAAAGATTGAGAGAGATATAAAAATAAAAAATAAATCATTGTGGAATCTGCATTACACATGTGGACAGACAAAGTCATGAATGATCAAAGTATGAATGATTGAGGTCCTCGGGTGGACGTACTGTTGGGCCACCGTTTACCACCTTCACACTACTTGAAGAGGTTGTCATGATGAAGCTCAACCGTCTTCCCCCCATACGAAGCATGTCTGTGTTCATACGGCATTAATAAGTTGCTTTCTTATTCAATGGGTAACTGAATTGGCTATTGAACAGCAGTAAGATTGTAGCTTTAAAATGATGTTGTAGGAGTCGAAGGGAACAAAGGAACCGGATACTTGTTTGCAGTGAAAAGCCCAAATGCGTTGAGTTTATTTTTACCTCACAACTAGCATCAACACAGTGAAAACAACCGGCGCATAAAACAAGACGCGTAACTCTCTACGTTACAACTGCTACCCAGTCTTAAAGGGCCCTCGCCCATATAAACACAATACAACCATGCTGGTGAATTATATCAGTGTCTCTAAGTAGCGTCCGCTACAATGTCACACGTCCCTTTTAATTACGTTACATTTGGCCTGTGGCCTTTTCCCAGCGGTTTGAAATAGGTGTGTCAAGAGAGAGCGAGAGTTGTTATAACTTCTCTCCTAATGTTTGCAGATTGCATCTAGGTTGCTACCCTGATCCAGAACATTTGATTGAAGCCTAATGTGCTTCTTCACTTCATAAACAAGGATGGCACCAGTATTAGACTTTCCCCCACCAAACCGATTTCTGCCGGTACCGGGTGAGCCGCAGCAGCCTTGGAACGACTGGATAGACTATTTCGAACTGTACATTACACAGAACAGACAAAGCAGCATGGCGGACGAAGAGAAGATAGCGCTGTTATGCGTTTACCTTGGCAATGAGGGACTGCGCATCTACAATACCCTGAGACCGACTGAAACATATGCAGCTGTGATTGATGCCCTCACGGCTTACTTCAACACTGCCCAAAACCCTCAAGACCCTCAGGATCCTCAGGACCCTCAGGCCCCTCACAGTGAGTGAAACAGAACTTCTCAACGCCCATGATAATCTGTAATCAAAATGGGAGCACCACATTAAATATTTGTACTAATAACAACATGCACCCATAATGTTTTAAGGTAAAACATAGTTTTCCAGGGAGGTTTAGGTACACCACACGTTTGGAATTTAACAAAACAAACAATTAATAACAGAACATGATATTTTGAATGGACAGTTATGAGGCTTTTGTGTGAAATGTAATGATACTGTATTCTAGGACTCTGCTGTATGAAGGGTTGACTGACAGGCTAGAAAATGTTCCTTGAGTAAGTCCTTTTAACCTTTTGAATCCAAAATGGTGAGTAGTTAGTTTGAAATCAACAAACTAGGTTTCTCTGATGGACTGGGTGAATAACAAGTTGAGTTGCCTGACAACTCGTAGCTTGCCAACTATATGTACTACCATTCAAAAATTCAATCCTCTGCCTCTGACTCAAGGCAACTGTTCTCCACATTTTCCTCACTGCTCAACCCACCTCCTCCCTCCTCCCTGTCTGCGGATGACTTTGTCACCTACTTTGAAAAGAAGGTTGATGACATTAGCAGCTCTTTCCCTCTACCTCTCACCAACACTGCTACCTCTCCTCCCAAACCCACTGCGCTACACACGGTCTCTGGTTTATCAGAGTTTTCCCCCCTCTCCCTTGATGATGTTCTAAAACTGGTCACATCCAAGCGGGCAACCACCTGCCCCTTTGATCCTATTCCCTCCCCCTTTCTCCAATCCATCTCCAAAGACCTCCTTCTGTTCCTTACCACCTTAATCAATTCCTCTCTATCCACAGGATGTGTCCCAGCTGCCTTCAAGGCAGCCAGAGTCAAGCCTCTTCTCAAGAAACTCTTGACCTGTCTGCTGTCCATAACTACAGACCGGTATCCCTTCTCTCCTTCTTATCTAAAACCCTTGAACGTGCTGTCTCTAACCAACTCTCTCACTACCTCCTTCAGAACAGCCTCCCTGACCCTCACCAATCCGGCTTTAAGGCTGGGCACTCTACTGAGACTGCTCTCCTTGCTGTCACGGAGGCCCTCCACTCTGCTCGAGCTTCCTCCCTCTGCTCTGTTCTCATTCTCCTGTCCACTGCATTCGACACAGTAAACCACCCGATCCTTCTCTCCATCCTCTCAGAATTGGGCATCTCTGGCTCTGCACTCTCCTCGTTTGCATCCTACCTGGCTGATCGCTCTTACCAGGTGATGTGGAGAGGATTGCTGTCCTCTCCACAAGCCCTCACAACTGGGGTCCCCCAGGGCTCTGTCCTAGGGCCCTTACTGTTCTCCCTCTATACCAAATCTCTTGGCTCTGTAATTTCCTCATATGGTTTCTCCTACCACAGCTACGCAGATGACACTCAACTCTTTCTCTCTATCCCCCCTTCTGACTCACAGGTGGCAACACGTGTCTCTGCGTGTCTTGCAGACATTTCTGCTTGGATGTCAGCCCACCACCTTAAGCTCAACCTTAACAAGACTGAGATGCTCTTCCTCCCAGGGAAAGCCTGCCCACTCCAAGACTTCTCCATCACAGTAGAGAACTCTACTGTGACCTCCTCCCATAGAGTCAAGAACCTTGGGGTGATCCATGACAACCACTTATCCTGTGTGGCGAACATCACAGCGACAGCACGCTCCTGTAGATTCTTCCTCTACAACATCAGAAGGATATGTCCATTCCTTACCAGAGAAGCAGCACAACTTTTGGTACAAACACTTGTGATCTCTCGCCTTGACCACTGCAACGCACTCTTGGCCAGTCTCCCCATCTCCACCATCAGGCCTCTGCAGCTCATCCAGAACGCTGCCGCCCGTCTGGTGTTCAATCTCCCCAAATTCTCCCATGTCACTCCCCTCTTCCGCACCCTTCACTGGCTCCCAGTAGCAGCACACTTGAATCAGATTCAAGACCCTGATGCTCGCCTACCGGGCGGCAAAGGGAACAGCCCCTTCCTACTTGCAAGCAATGGTCAGCCCCCAAACCCCTGCCCGATCACTCCACTCTTCCACCTCGGCTGGCCGCCTGGCACCACCGCCTCTACGTGGATGCAGCAGCCGCACTACTCGGTCACGGCTTTTCACTGTCCTGGCACCCCCGCTGGTGGAACGAGCTTCCCACTGCTGTCATGACTGCAGATTCACTACCAATCTTCCCCTGTAGATTGAAGACCCCTCTCTTCAGGCTACATCTTAATGGTCCCTCCTAAAGACCTCTTCACCCCTACTACCCCCCTGTACAGGTTTCTCTCCTGTTAATAATAATAATAAAATTAAAAAAACTCCTTCTTCTAGCATTGTGACTGCCTATGGCCCCTGGTCCGAGCATTGATTACTTTATCTTATGATGACTGATGGATAGATGATTCACTTAGTTAAACAAATGTATTTGTTGTAAGTCGCTTTGAATAAAGGTGTCTGCTAAATGCCATAAATGTAAATGTAAAAATATGTTACCATAAAAGAGCAATATTTTCTTTACTATTTAGGAAGTGGTGCTATTGCAGCAGTAGCAGCAACAGTGGGAGGAGGTAAGATCATTGATTTAGTCAGCATGAATTCAATGATAAATTACCAGCTTCAAATTATTTTACAGATGTGTGGTATTACTACTTTGTTTTGTTGTTTAGGCATTACTCATTCACATGATAGTCAACCTGCTATAACAGGGGGCTGGATGCTGTATGTTTGTGATTGGTTGCTTGTTTGTCTGCTGGGCCTTCACAGTGGCGGCAGTGGCGTTGGCACCAGTTGCCTTGGGAGTGGCAGGGTTCACTGCTGCTGGGATTACTGCTGGATCATACGCAGCAAGCATGATGTCTGCAGCGGCCTTGGCCAACGGAGGTGGGGTAGTAGCAGGAAGTGCTGTCGCCCTTCTACAGTCAGCAGGTAAATACGAAGAAAGCTACAATCTCATGATGAAACAAAGAAAGACAATGGGGTGTTTGTGATGTTCTATCTTACTAGATCATATTACTTAATAGAATGTATCATTGATATTTGGTTTTGCTTTATTTTGTAATGTAAGGGTCTGGTTCTGTAAGGGTGTTCATATCTCGTATGTGGGACAGTAACAGATGTGTTTGGTCAACCCAGGTGTTTTAGGGCTTTCAGGAGCAGCTACAGCGGCGGTGGGAGGAGCAGGAGCGATGGTTGGTGGAGTGCTGGGATGGCTGACCTCAAAGACCAGGAGGTGATCAAATGTCCCACTGGAGCTGGGGTCTCATCCTCACGACATAATCGTTAAGCAGCACTTGAATCAATTGTGATTTCTTACTGTTTTATTCTCTAATACAACGGGTGGTTTGGAATTCCCATTGTTACAGCCTACCCTGCCCATGATGTATTAGACAACATACACATCCATTCATAAAATGCCGTTGTTTACGATTAAAAATGCTGGAATAAAGATTGAAGACTGTGATGTCTGTGTGAATTTCTGTTGTAGACAGGGTAATACAATCTGTAGAGCATGAACCATGCCACATTTAGGAAGTGTATGTATTGGAAAGGTATGATCTGTTTGAATGCCATTAAATTGCATCCTTCCTAACTTTCTTTCTCAAAGAAACCACTGATCTAATGTGACTGAATTGGTCTAAACAACTGAATACATGACTGACTGCATTACTTACACTGACTGACTTGCATTACTACATCAAATCTGTGGTTTCTTCATATAATGTATTTCAGTAGAATTTAAACAGGTCCCATGTTTTGAACATAGTGTGTGATTATGGATGGTTATTGTAATTTTTTTTTTTTTTTTTAGCTTGAGCCCTTGCCCCCCAAAATGTCGCAATGCACGGCCCTGTGTTTTTGTTTACTTGTCTTGGCTGTACTCTCACTTAGGGATGGACCCAACCACCCCCATCCCAAATTTTCTTGCCTCATTTCCAGAAATAGGCGGAGATCTCGTTCATGAAGCTGGAAAATGAAACTAGAAAAAGCACTAGCCTAAAGGCGTGACGCTGGTTGGCTTAAAGATAACCATTCGTTCAGTTAAAATAATCCGATTCTCGATGCATATGATTCTGGGTGAATATCTCAATCTCCATTGGGAGTCGGAAGCCTACGTGAGAAGTTTGATCTGAACGTCAAAGTGCACTCTGCCTCTATTTACTTCCAATAGCCTTGTCAACACTTACAGCTGGAAGGTAGGCGACAGTATTGCTGCTTCTTGGGGTATCTAGGGGGGCCAGGGGTCGGCAACCTGATGTGGTGTCATAATTAAACTTAATGTTAAACTTAATGTTAGTATGGCACACTAATTAACAAGAACATTTCAAACTGGTACTTCATGTCAAAAAGGTTGGCGACCCCTGCTCTAGGCTATACACACTGTTCTAGGTAAGCACATTCAGTCATTGTGGATAAATTATTTGTATTTAATGGTTGTGAAGAAGCAAAACAGTTTAAATTGTCTATATGTATATATCAACTGTATCAAACGCGTTACTCAAGTCAAGCCACACAAGGATAAAGACTTAATACACTTGTGAGTGAGAGGACTGGCCTGTTTAGGCGCGGTGCTAGCAATAGAATATGATTTGGTATGTTGAGCGCAGTTTTGGAAACACTGCTGTTGTCTTTGCTAAAACCTGCCCTTAACAGAGCAAATGCTGAATACGGTGAACATGGGTGTTTCAACAGAGAGCCAGAGACATATGCTGCAATTTCTCTCCCAATTTTTCCAGGTTGCATCTAAGTCACATCTGAAGTTGCACCTACCTTGATTTGGAGAATTTGACTGACAAACAAGGATGGCGCCAGTATTAAACTTGTCCCCGCCAACCAAATTTCTGCCGGTACCGGGTGAGCCGCAAGTGCCTTGGAACGACTGGAAAGACAATTTCGAACTGTACATTACACAGAACAGACAAAGCAGCATGCCGGATGAAAAGAAGATAGCGCTGTTATGCATTTACCTTGGCAGTGAGGGACTGCGCATCTACAATACCCTGAGACCGACTGAAACATATGCAGCTGTGATTGATGCGCTCACGGATTACTTCAACACTGCCCAGAACCCTCAAGACCCTCAGGCCCCAAACAGTGAGTGAAACAGAACTTCTCTGTTTGTACCAATATCAATAGGCACCCATAATGTTTAAAGATGAACATTTTTGGGAAAAATAGTTGTCCACACGTTTGGAATTTACCAAAACAAACATTGATTTAATAACAGAACGTAATGTGTTGAATCCAGTCACAACATATGTGTATCCTTCTTGACAGAAATCCTGAAAAATATCCACGATGATGTGTTTAGTGTTGAAATGCATCATCATGTATATTTTCCAGGAAGTTAATGTAGGCTTTCTATTTGGATAGCAATGAGGCTCTTAGGCGCAATATTTTGGGACAATATGAAGGGTGGACTGATGGGCTAAAGAATGTTTTTTGAGTAAAATGCCCTATTAACCTTTCCTATCCAAAATGGTGAGTAGCTACTTTACAATCAATAAACCACAGTAGGTCACCGTGATGGATTGGGTGAATTACAAGTTGAGTTGCTGGCCAACACATGCACTAGCTTTATCAAATAGTAGGTTATCAGAAAAGAGCAATATTTTCTTCTCTATTTAGGAAGAAGGACTTTATTTACAGCAGTAGCAGCAACAGTAGGAGCAACAGTGGGAGCAGGTACGTTTATTTAGTCAGCATGAATATTCTATTTGATGAAATAACCCATTTAACTTGATTTGTCTATATTATCTTTGTGTTCAAAATCCATTTTAAACTATCCATAATTTTGTCAACCAACAGTAATTGCAAGTAGAAGAAATGCACTATTATATACACTCATCGGCCACTTTATTAGGTACACCTGTTCAACTGCTCGGCAACGCAAATATCTAATCAGCCAATCACATGGCAGCAACTCAATGCATTTAGGCATGTAGACACGGTCAAGACGACCTGCTGAAGTTCAAACCGAGCATCAGAATGGGGAAGAAAGGTGATTTCAGTGACTTTGAACGTGGCATGGTTGTTGGTGCCAGGCGGGCTGGTCTGAGCATTTCAGAAACTGCTGATCTACTGGGATTTTCACGCACAACCATCTCTAGGGTTTACAGAGAATGGTCTGAAAAAGAGAAAATATCCAGTGAGCGGCAGTTCTCTGGGTGAAAATGCCTTGTTGATGCCAGAGGTCAGAGGAGAATAGCCAGACTGGTTCGAGATGATAGAGAGGCAACAGTAACTCAAATAACCACTTGTTACAACCAAGGTATGCAGAAGGCCATCTCAGAACGCACAACACGTCGAACCTTGAAGTAGATGGGCTACAAAAGGGGGTCCAACCCAGTACTAGCAAGGTGTACCTAATAAAGTGGCCAGTGAGTGTATATCTGAGCATTATTGGTTAAGCCCTTTCTTTTCCCCTTCAAATTATGTTCACAGATGTACATTATTCACAGATACTGATGTATTACTACTCTTTTTCGTTTAAGCCTAAGTCATTCACATGATAGTGATGCCATTGTCAACCCTACTATAACAGAGAGAGAGATGTTTTTGGTTGCTTGCTCAATTGTTTCTGCTGGGCCTTTACAGCTGGGACAATAGCAGCAGCTGGATTGGCTACTGCTGGAGTTGCTGCAGCACCTGCAGTGGGTGCCACAGTAGGTAAATATGAAGAAAGCTTAAAAGGCATGATAGAATAAAGAACGACAATCGTGGTGTTTGTAATGTTATATTGTAAGGCCATGGGTTATCTAATGATGGTAAGAATCAGAAGACAATGCAACATCAGTGATGTGACTTCAATGTTTAATGGTTGAATGGTTACGTAACTTATGAAGGGGTAAAACACATAACAAGAAGGAAGAGGGAGTGGAGACCCCTTCCACATGCTACATCTTGCCAGGAAGAGTGCCCCTTCTACCCACAAGCCCCTGCTCTTAGTACCAGCACCAATTAGATTACTAAAAATAATACAGTGTCTACTATGAGTGTCATCATAAAAGCCCCACAATATCCTATTAGATCTGAGTTATTGAATAGAATTTATCATTGATTATTGACCTTGTGTAGTGTTTTTTCTTGCTCTGAGAATTTAAAGATGATCATATCTCATGTGTGTGATTCATATCTCACGGATGTCCATTATAGGTCAAAACTATAAGCGCACCAAGAAAAAGTCACCTTCATGACACTCATAGGTTTCATGTGGTCAAGTGGTATTCAGCATGACAAGAGAAGAACTGGAAGATATCCACAGTGAAGCGTTTTGTGTCAAAATGCATAATCATCTTGTAACAAGTTCCGTGACACAGAGGCGGAGTCGAGGTTGTGTGGTCCATTTATTTTATAAAATGTTCGTAATCGGCTTTCCAGCCCTCCAAATACTCGGCAACTTTACAGTTGCCGTCCCTCCTCTCAACGCAGAGGCACACACATCTTAAACCATTTACTCAACGAGGCTTCATTCGCAACACCTGCGCAACGAAGCCTCGCTTTCGACAACCCCGGCCACGGTCCTGTAGCTCCCTCTACAGGCCGAACGCTGCATGTCCCCCCACACATCTTTTCCAGGAAGTAATTATAGGCATATGCATAAGGATAGTTATGAGGCTTTGCAATGTGCAATGTAATGATACTGTATTCTAGGACTATACTGTAGGAAGGGAGAACTGACAGGCTAGACATTTTTTTGAGTAGCTTGTTTGCAATCAATAAACTAGGTTCCTCTGATGGACTGGATGAATAACAAGTTGAGTTGCCTGACAACTTGTAGCTTGCCAGCCATATGTTATCATAAAAGAGCAATATTTTCTTTACTATTTAGGAAGTGGTGCAATTGCAGCAGTAGCAGCAACAGTGGGAGGAGGTAAGATCATTGATTTAGTCAGCATGAATTCAATGATAAATTACCAGCTTCAAATCATTTTACAGATGTGTGGTACAGATGTTTGTTGTTTAGGCATTACTCATTCACATGATAGTCAACCTGCTATAACAGGGGGCTGGGTGCTGTATGTTTGTGGTTGGTTGCTTGTTTGTCTGCTGGGCCTTCACAGTGGCGGCAGTGGCATTGGCACCAGTAGCCTTGGGAGCGGCAGGGTTCACTGCTGCTGGGATTACTGCTGGATCATACGCAGCAAGCATGATGTCTGCAGCGGCCTTGGCCAACGGAGGTTCGGTAGTAGCAGGAAGTGCTGTCGCCCTTCTACAGTCAGCAGGTAAATACGAAGAAAGCTACAATCTCATGATGAAACAAAGAAAGACAATGGGGTGTTTGTGATGTTCTATCTTACTAGATCATATTACTTAATAGAATGTATCGATATTTATTTACATTGATATTTGGATTTGCTTTATATTGTAATGTAAGTGTCTAGTTATGTAAGGGTGTTCATATCTCGTATGTGGGACAGTAACAGATGTTCTATCTTACTAGATCATATTACTTAATAGAATGTGTCATTGATTTTTGGTTTTGCTTTATTTTGTAATGTAAGGGTCTGGTTCTGTAAGGGTGTTCATATCTCGTATGTGGGACAGTAACAGATGTGTTTGGTCAACCCAGGTGTTTTAGGGCTTTCAGGAGCAGCTACAGCGGCGGTGGGAGGTGTTGGAGCGATGGTTAGTGGAGCGGTGGCAAGTGTGGCCGCAGGAATAGGGCTCTCAGGAGCCGCCGCGGCTACAACGGCTACAGCGGCTACAGGTACGGGAGGTGTGTGAGTGGCAGATGAGCAGAGAGATTAATTAATCATTGATCATTTGGTAATGTAAGGATGTTTGTATCTCGTATGTGGGACAGTGACAGATTGTGTGTGGTCTCCCTCTAGGAGGGCTCTCTCTAATGACAGCGGCAGTGAGCGGGGCTGGTGCAGCAGTTGGTGCAGGTGTGGGATTGTTTGCCACAAGGAACAGGATGTCTAAAGAGGAGGAAGGAGAGAAGATAGGAGAGAAAGAGGACCCGCAAGAGGATCCTTTACATACAAAAGCTGATGGTACAACTCCTACTGCAACAGCTGATGAAATTGAAAGAGTTGAATTGATAGAGTAGGCAAAATTCTTCAAAGATATGTTCTCATTTCAAACTCAGCCTACTCCAGTAAGTGATGAAAAGTTCAATGTCTTCTTTCCATATTAAACATTCAGCTACACAGAAAGAATCATACTAAGGCCCTATTACAGAAGACTAGCTTCTCCAGGCATTGAAGTCCTTCTAGCCTTGAAAAAACTCCTGGCCTAGATGGCATTCCCATTGAGGTGTATCAAACACCTCACAGATTAAAAGTTTTTAGTTACAACAAAAAGCTCTACAGGCGAGGCTGGAAAGCCAACGAACTCTTATCGAACGATTACTGACTGCATGAATAAACGGGACCTTTCCCTCACTACACCGCTGCGTCTGCCTCTGTGTACACCGACACCACTACAGGGACAAAATCAGTTAAACATTTAAGAATTTAGAGCTATAGAAAATAATACAATGGTTATATATCAGGATAATAAGGGAATACATATGGTAAAAAATAAAAAAGGAGGAAAGGAATAGAAAATAGTTGTCTTCATTGGGGAATGGAGCGGGAGGGTGAAGGAAGGAAGGAAGAAGTCTGAGCTGGTGGGTGGTTTGGGGGATTTTTAACCTTTGAAAATATCAACAAAAACAGTGTATATGGCAATGATAATGGTCAAATGTTGTAATTGTTGTGATGGTTGTTTTTGTAATGGATTTCTGTTGGTTATTTTCTTCCAGTGGTTAAAATCAATTGAGGTTTACTGTATTTGAAATGGAATACAGCTTTAATTGAGAACACAGTGTATTCTGACTGTTTTATTAGGCTTGCTTCAGCAAGTCCAACTATTGTTATTTCTCATACTTATTCTTATTATGAGGTGGGCTTGCTATTCAAGTATTGTTCTTCGACATACATATTATTATTAGTGGGCTTGCTTCAGCAATTGCTTCTGCACTTTTTAACATGGAGTTCTATGGAAACCAAAAGATGCCATTTTTAAACCACTGCTGATCTTACACCTTTTAAGCTATTAACACCATATCAACTGTAAAATGTGCCAAAAACTCAAAATTATCAACTCTGATAAAAATAGTTTTGATACCTATTAAAACTTTCTCATACCTATTCATCTATTAAGCTTTTTGTAACTCAAAAACTCTGTCTTTTAACATGGTGGAATGTTGATTTAGGCCAACATTCTGAGAGCCTCATTGTTAATTCAACTGCTATGGAACTTTCACAACTATTGAATAAAAACAACAGGAGACCTGCAGAAAACATTCTTAGAATGATTGCACAACAATGCACTCTCTTGGCTACCAGTTGTACTCCACTAAAACCACCCTCAACCACTAAACCAGCCAACTCCACCATTCTCAACCACTCAACCAACCAACCCTCTACCCACTCCACTGAACTACCCCAGGCTTATCCTATCTACTTATCTATCTATCAATCAATCTATCTATCTATCTATCCTTCTATCTTTCCAACATTATATACACTTACTGAGCATTTTATTCTTCTCATGGTGGAGGTGGTGTAATGATGTGAAGAATGTTTTCTTGGCAGACTTTGGACCCGTCAATACCAATCAATCATCGCTTGAATGCCACAGCCAATTTGAGTGTTGTTGCTGACCATGTGCATCCCTTCATGGCCACAATTTATCCATCTTCTTATGACTACTTCCAGCATGATAATGCACCATGTCACAAAGCAAAAGTCAAACTGGTTTCATGAACATGACAATGAGTTCAGTGTTCTTCGGTGACCTTCCCTGTCACCGCATCTGAATCCAATAGAACACCTTTGGGATGTGGTAGATGGCCATGAGGGGTGTCATACGAACAATTATTGGCACATAATTGTTCGTATGACATATATTTTGTGTAGAGTCCATTATGTGTTCCCTATGCAATCTAGAGGTGGCACTTTTAACTGTTGGGCCACAGTAAAGGGCCAATAAATCTTTGTATGACACCCCTCATGGTTGAAACTCAGTTGATATGTATACTAGAAGTGTTGTCGAGTACAATGGTAATAAAAATCATGTTTTGCCTTGGAAAATATTTTGTGTACAGTCTATTATGTGTGTCTTATACAGTGCAGATAGGGCACTTTGAGGTGTATGGCCGGAGTAAATAGCCAACACCATTTGCTAAGACATCGCTTTAGACTCAAACTAATCTAATCCATATTCTAGATGTGTCGAGTACAGTGGTAGTAAAAATGATGTTTAGCCTTGGAAAATATTTTACGTATAAATGATGTGTCCGCTATACAGTGCAGCAAGGGTAATTTGGATATACAAACCCTTAAAAACACAAATAATACATTAAGAGGATAAAATGTTTATTCCCAGGTTTAGTTACATATAATTTGTGTTTCCTTTATTATTTATTCCTTTATGAGCGGAGTTCCACTATTGGAGCTCAGAGAACACAGATCCCATAACCGTGGTCGAAGGCCATAATCCATCTGAAAGTATTCAGACCCCTTCACTTTTTCCACATTTTGTTGTGTTATAGACTCAATTTAAAATGGATTAAATTAAAAGAATTCGCCATCAATCCATACACAATACCCCAGAATGACAAAGCGAAAACATGTTTTTAGTATTTTCAGTACATTTATTAAAATTGATCAGTACATTTATTAAAATTGATAAGTATTCTATCCTTTGCTATGACAATTTTAATGAAAATTAGCTAAAATGCAAAAAAAATGTCATCAACAAATCACTCAATAAGTTTAATTGAGTCCAACTTAATGCAAGGACAATTAATATCTTTGTTTTTATAGGGTCTCTGTTTTGCATTCCGAGGTTTCCAAGGTTGGTCTCGGAATATGACACTCTGTATAGTGTTATCTGTCTTTAGCAGCCATTACATGGGACACAACCTTCTATCTGGGGGGAAAGGTTGTTTGCGAAAGGTGTTTGCGACAGTCTCAGATTGTTATCTCTGTTTTAGGGCTTATAATATACTAAACAGCTGCCTTAGCTATCATATAAGTAGGGCCCATTAATCATTAGATTAACCACATCCTTGTTATTTGTTGGGTAGGGCAGCATTGTTTAGTATCATAGAAGTAGGGCCCTGTTCAATTCGGTCACCTAGTCCACATCATAACCCACTGTGCTATGTTGTCCCCTTGGTGTTGGGGGATGGAACTATCAAGAGATACAAATAAAAGTCAATTTATCCGGGCTTACATAAAAGAAGTAAACCATATACTGTAGTTTCATTTCAATGGTAAACTGTGATGAATAAATATAATTCAAGCAGTCAGGTATTTCAGTGTAGCCTACTGTAAATCATTAGCACATCAAGGTAAAAGTGAGTTCCACAAATTATTCCTGAGTTTTCAAAAACGGAAAGTGCATTTGACTCATGTATGTTAAAGTTAACAAGTCAGGTATAGTTTCATTTGAAAGTCTTTTTAACTCGCTGTGTAAATGTGGGTTCTTAGAGATGTGCTGCAGTTAGCAATCACACTGCAGCTCCACCATCACAGCTGCAGCTGCACAGCACCTAGGGAGTGACAACACATCACTTCAGTCAACATGTTTAGAAGAGACCAGCACAGACTGGTTGTGTTGGTCCTGAACATAAATGTTGTTGTTAACGCATAAAGGGTGAAGTTGGAGTGTAGGGGATGATCATGACACAATCATGGGATCGTCTTCTGATGATCCTCGTTGATTGGCCAGAACAGAGCACAGGTTGCACAACGCTTGTCGTGCTCACATAGTAAAGACATAACGCTTGAAACGTCCTACTTCGGAAACACCAAAAGCAGTGTGCAAATCCAACAGACACCAAGTGTATGAGATCCATATTTTTGGTTGTTATTTGCAATGGATCTATATCAGTTTTCTCCCAAGTGGGTGACCAGACCACCACACTCAACACATGTTCAAATGTTATGAAATATATTAAACACATGTAGTGACTTTTATGAGTTGCAGACTGCAACGCTGCAACAAAGCTTCCAGCAGCCAAACCCGCCTCCATTTATAGTAGCTGC
Organism: Argentina silus; assembly: GCF_951799395.1. Lineage (NCBI taxonomy): Eukaryota > Metazoa > Chordata > Actinopteri > Argentiniformes > Argentinidae > Argentina > Argentina silus. The sequence continues at coordinate 9,789,961 of NC_139667.1, forward strand.
TCCTGCAATGGGTTTAGTGAACCCTACGCCTGGCAGGGCAACATTAGCCAAGGCCACTGAACCTTGAGTCACACCACAGTAAGATGGCTGCCAAACTGCTCCATTGTTCTCACCTTTGGCAACTAACAGATCCAAGTTGGACGAGTGCTACTCAAAATGACACAAAAGCATTTCCATTTCCAGCTGAACCATGGGTGTTGAGAGACAAAGAAACCAATCAAAATGGCAACCGCATTGCATATTTTAATATACCCCATGAACCAACATGACAGATCTTATTCATGTGAAAACATGTATTCAATGACATGAGAAAGTCTCTCCAAATGCAATTTATGGCATTCTGTGCTGTAGGTTGACATGTCGGCACTTTTCACTCAAAGGCTTCCTTCATTATGCAGGGAGTTGGATGTTCAGATGAGTGCAACCAGCCATCCAATTGCCCCTCCGACGCCAGCCACTGTTGCAGTCATGGCTGTTGACAATCCTATAACACCTAGAAAGAGATCACAACATCTGTCACCAGGGTTCAGTTGGGGATCATGAGATTATTTTTTAATTTTTAAAATGTTTTTAGGGCATTTCTGCTTTTATTGGGATAGAGACAGTAGAGATTGACAGGAAGGATGGGAGAGAGAGGAGGGATGACATGCAAGATAGGTCGAGGGTCGGAATCGAACCAGGAACCTTGCGATTACGTGGTATGCGCATTAGTGTGCTACGCCACTAAGCGCCCATGAGATTATTCTCTGATTCACATTCAAATGGACCTGTAGGCCTATGGTGGTCTCCACAATACGTGACCACTGTATTAAAGACGCAATAAAACAAATTCTATAAACACGTTTCTATATTATTTGTGTCTTATACACATATTACACACACGTAAGTATGTGACTATAGCTACGTGCAGACTGCATCACTGCCACTGTGGACCCAGCGGCCACCGCGCCTCCATTCGCCAGAGCGGCTGATGACATCATGCCTGCTGCTATGGAGTTAGCTGCAATGCCAGCAGCACTGAAACCTACGGCACCCAGGGCAACTGGGGTCAAGGCCACCGCAGCACCTTGGGAGTAACACATAAAGAAATAATTCAACACGTTATTGAGGAGCTATAGTAGGCCTAGGCTAGTAAGGATTAACATCCTAACATTAACCTCCTAAAGACCTCTCCACCCCCACTATCCCCCTGTACAGGTTTCTCTCCCCTGTTAGTAAAACAAACACAAAAAAATAGCATTGTGACTGCCTATGGCCTCTGGTCCAAGCATTGATTACTTTATCTTATGATGACGGATGGATAGATGATTCACTTACTTAAACAAATGTATTTGTTGTAAGTCGCTTTGGATAAAGGCGTCTGCTAAATGGCGTAAATGTAAAGTAAAAATGTAACATCATGGGATATAGAATCTCTCAAAATGAAAAATGTATCTATATTTGGTATATACGCAGAGGTCAATTAACTTTTCAACATTGTGTATGAAGTAATGAGCGCGAGAAGTGTAGGGTTTCAGATAAGTTAGGCAGTAAGCTAATATGTATATTTTAAAAAAAAAGACAAGTCTCACCTGCTCCTAAAGCAACTGCGACAACAGGCACTAAAAGATGACATAAAAACACAATTAACATTCAGTTAATTGAGGTGCGATAAAAGTTAAATCATTTGTAATTTACAAGATAGGCTGCAACTTGGGGTTTGATTACTCACATAACGGCATTGTTTTTCCTCTGGGTTAGGAGAAGTGTTTGAGACCAAAAAATGTAATTCTCTTCCGCAGTAGCGTATCAACGCACTGCCATGTGATGAGATGTATGACGTTCGGAGCAGCAGCCTCCTATGTTTTTCATATGAAACGAAACGAAACTTGTCTTGTTTACCCAGTAAATTGTCCTATGAGATAGAGGTTTGATATGGATATTAGCTTCGCAAGTACAAGTGATTTATTTAATTTTTTTAGCTTTTTTCGCATTATAGATTTAATATCTGGATAATATTACTGTATTATTTGTTTTACTTTCTTGTAGGCTAAAGCGAATTGTGTTGTTGTATTGTAAAGTTTAATTGAACTTTGAAGTAGTACAAAAGACACACATTGATTTATATGATCTATGATCAATTATATATAGAACTAATATAAATTCTATTTAGAATCAACATTTCATGAGAAACGTTTCAGTATTTTGTTGTTGTTGTACCCTCTCGTCCCTCTGGGTGGCGCCAAAGCCTTATACTGTACAGAAACTACATCCCTACTAGCGGTACAGCTGCTCTGCAGGTGGCAGTATTGTGCTATCCTTTTTACATTTAAAGGCACAATCTTAAATTTGTTCTGCTGTTCAACGGTCATTTCAATCTTATCCTTTTGAGACTAATAATGAGCTAATACAACTGTCTTACCTTATCATAACCCAAAATATAAGGTTGTTTTACTTCATTGTTTGTAAACAATGCATTTGTAAACAATGAATAGCTTTGAAATAGTAAAACTACCCAATGTCATCTACTGTCTGTGCATCTAGAACTCTGAATTTAAATTTGTGAGTGATCACACATTTCCCCAGCCACATATCTCAACTTTATATCAAAAACAAGTGTCAGGCCAGTCATTTCACTAGAATACAGGGAGTTAATTCCTCCTAGAACAGTGCTTCTTGTAAAGCTGTTGTTTTCCAGTACTCCACTGTTAATGATGTGGTACCGTGTAGTGTACCACATGTAAAATATTGCATCCTTTTGTAGCACCTAGAAGTTAGTGATTGAGCATGAAGTAAGCATGAACATGACTTCTAAATACCTCAAAAGTAGACTAACTTACCCTATCACAACCAAAACAACAAAGATCGTTTTTTCCGATGGTATGTTTTTGTTGTCATATAGGCAGACTTTGTAAACAAATGGCATAGCTTCGAAGCATGTTTAAGAAAGTAATGCTGCTAATGGAATGTCATTCCTTGAGCATGACAGATATGCTACAGAAATGTATTTGTTGTAAGTCCCTTTGGATAAAAGCGTCTGCTAAATGCCATAAATGTAATGTAACTGTAATGCTATAAAATCAAGTACTACTACTAAAATTATCTAATCAGCTGATCTAATCACTAATTGGGACATTAAATGACATGTGCAAATAGTTTTTATTGGTGAACTGAAACGAAAAGAACAGCATCCCCGTGAATGGATTTGTTTGTAGGGTACTCGTGAGCGTGGCCTAACCGATTCTGTTCATATTGTTCTGTCAAATTGTTATGCTTGATGTTTGGGGTGACAGACTAAACCCCAATCCCATATGGATTGGTGATGCAATCTGAGAGGATTGGATAGGTGGAATTAATATTGTGAGAATTAGAACTAACTGACAAGTTAGAGCTACCTTATTGCCTATCCCTAGCCAATACTTCCAGAAGAGCATAGGGCTCGGTTTGGAGATGTAAATGAGGGAGTAAGCATAAGGAGGCAGTTTGTCGGATGGAAGGCTGTTATACAGTGGCTATGTCATTCAGCAACACCTCTGCCCTTTACTGCCCACGGTTCACAGCTGAAAATGTCTGATAGCTCAGAATGATCACTGCACTGTATGCCCGAGTTACACTAAATATCATTACTGCTGCTACACACCAGACCTGGTCAAGTAATGTTTCTATCTAACACTTTAGTGTTTGAGGTGGAATGATATACCTTGAGGTTTGTGGCACTTTTGGGTCTATTGGTTCCATTATAGTTTAGCATAGTATTTGACATATTTGTCCTAAGTATTCACACCATTTCCATAATGATTGTGATATTTGAAGTAGGAGGAAGGTCCACCACTCATATAGAACTCTTCCATTCTTAAGTCTGCCTGTCATGTGTTTCCTGTGTTCTACTACCATTCTCCTCTGCTGTACAGGACGTCAGGAGGGCTGTGCGTTGTCCAGACATGGGAGTGATGTCACGTGGACTTGTTTGTAGATCTTCCACCCCAGTCTTCCACCCCAGCAGCATAGGACACCAGACTGATACATGGTTTATCAACCACCAGATAATGTTGGTTTAGTTAGGACACCAGACTTTATACATGGTTTACCAACCACTAGTTAATGTTGATTTCGTTAGGTGTTCATGTCCATGGGAGCTGGTGATATCGACTCATGTGAAGATGATCTACTATAGTAGAGGTTGAAAAGAGGCAATAAAGGTAGTATGTTCATCCATTTGAAAGTGTGTGTGTGTGTGTGTGTCTCAGTAGTCTTCTAGCCTTAGTTGTTTGGCTATCCCATGATAACGGGTCTGAGGAACCCAAACTTTTAATGTCCCCCAAGGTAAGACACCACCCTGGTGCTGAACTTGGATCTTTCAAATCAGTGTGGCTTGGGATAACATTGAGAGGCAAAACACAGACAGAGGGGATCAAACATTTATTTACCCTTATTAAAAGTTACAATAAAACCATGAACATCTTTAAACGATAGCAAAATAAAGAGAACCAAAAATATTGGCCAAAACATATGTACAGAGACAAATTGCAGATAAAAAGCTCACATTTTGTACACGACCCCAACCCCTGCATCATAAACTCTGAAATGTGAACACTGCAAGACTCAGAAAGCTCAAATGTGGTTTTAGCCAGAAAAGAATCAAAATGCACAAACAAAGACATAGCTTTCTCCAACTCCCCTTGAATTTTGTTTTTCTATACAGCACAAAATACTTGAAATTTGGGGGTAAAACATAGGAATGTAGAATTCTAAAAATTAATAAGATCTTTTGAAACGTTTATGTGTCCATATAACAGTCATTTCGAGTCTAGGAGATGGTCTGCCCTGCTCCATAACCGTTGTCGATTTTTAGATCCCAAAAGATGAGAAAAAAAAATGTTGTTATAGGGCTGCCACACTGTTAAAAGGATGCTTTTCCATGAATTGGGAAAATAAGTCAGTATTCCTGATTCGTTCTACATCCAATCCAATACCTTCCCCACACGCCTGTTCCTGTGTGTACCATGAGGGGGCGACATAAGCCAACAATTTCATCATGAGAGGGCCCGGTGAGATTCTGTCAGTAGAGAAATGATAAAGGCAGTGAACTGGTGGCTGAATCAGCAAACGTGATATATCCTTCTTCATTTGTCTTCTTTTGTAGTTTTGTTTATAACTTTAAGAACGTGGCACGAGTCTCTCATATATATATTTATATACTTTAATCTTGGAAAAACAGTTCAGGTGCCGTGACGGGGCGCGGTCACTCTGCCTTCTGCTCGGCCTCGGAGGCTGCGGGTGTCGTGACCTCGGCGGGGGCGGCGGCCTCCTCTGCCTTGGCTGCCTCTGTGGGCGGGGCCTCCTCTGCCGGGGTGGACTCTGCAGCCTTGGCCTCTCCCTCTGGGGCCGGGGCAGCCTCCTCTGTAGCCTCCGCCACAGGCTCAGCAGCCAGCGTCTCCTCTTTGGTCTCCTTGGCCGCGTGGCCGTTCTCCTCTGGCTTCTCCTCCGCCGTGGGAGAGGCCGCCTCCTCCTTGCCCTCCTCGCTGGTCTTCTTGCTCTTCTTCAGCGAGATGCCCTTGAACTTGAAGGAGTTTTTCAAGGAGAACTTCTTCTTCTTCTTGGCATCCTTTGTGGCTTCTCCCTCTGGTTTGGCAGCCTCTCCCTCTGCAGCGGGGGCAGGCTCAATGGCGTCTCCGGCACCAGTCTCGCCCTCTTTGGCCGGCTCAGCCGCACCGTTTCCATCGGTGACGGCCGCATCCCCATCAGGCTTGGCAGAGACATCGCCATTGGTTTTGACATGTCCGTTCTCCTGTAGAAAACAGCAAGAGAACCATTTATACTCATACACTGGTTGCTGGAATAAACATAACATATTGACTCTTTCAAAGAAAATGTACAACATTGTATTAACCCATTCATTGATGTTTTTGGTCCCCGTCGAGGAGTGAATGGGTTCATTCCATTCCGCAGCTGTGTTACATTACCGGTGTCAACCACAGGGGGGCAGTAGTGGTCCGTGACAAACATTGGCGCAGCAAGCGGAGTTTGGAACAAAGGAATCCCGACCGAACCTGACTGACGCTCTTGTCTAGCTTCATTTCTACATTTTACTACCTTTCAGCCACACTACCAATACGAGCAGTACACGACCACAGACTCGACACCGCCTCGTGTAAACTTTTTCGGTTCAAACGTGTGGGGGTATATTACTATCTACAATGTACGATAAAGAAACAGTCAAAATTAAACACCTGACTACCAGAGTTCGCGAATAAACGGCCAACAGCCCAATGAACGGTAGACTGCCACTTCTGCCATTCGGGTTGCACCCATTCTACAGCTCGTGGCCTCATCTAACCATGCCACACGGTGGGTGTAAAGTAAAAGGGTGTGTGATGTGAACATGTGGCCTGACTCTACAGGGGTTTTTAAAAAATCCCTAAATTGTCTGAGTGTGTGTCAGCAGCAGACACCGCTGGGCCACGTGCACGCGCCCGCGCGCTTTGTTTGCAACTCAGCAGAACGCGCCGACCCCGTCTGCGTCTTTCCATCTTTTGTCCGGTGAACGGACGATTGTCGTTGGTCTTCCCAACAACTAAAACAATGTTCTCGAGTCAATACACTTCCACTCAGGTAAATGCTATACCGTTAAGCGTAAATCAACGCTACCCTGATGAACATACCGGCCATCGATATATTATGGTTAACTCTGACCGTCGATCATGGTGTGGGTTGGCGTGGCAGTGGCACACGTCGGTTTGGCTAGCCACCCGGTTAGTTAGCCAGGTTAGCTAGTGACCAAGCACCCAATAATACGCACAGTTCAATCGAAATGCGGGTATCTTTCTCTCCGCAGTCAATACATTTTTTCAAAATTCCGTTTTTCATTCAAATTCATGTTTTAATGAGTCTAAAACGGTTCAGAGTAGAACCTCCCACCAGAACAGTTGAGAGCAGCGTGGTTCTAACACGTTGTTCGTGCAGCCCCACGGTAGAAGTGGGTGTGTGAGCGTCGATGGATGCGCCCCAAATGGGATCTTACCTGTCCGTTAGTTTTAGCAGCAGCCGGGTCGGCCACGGCTTTCCCCTCCACAGCTACTCCACCCTTGGACAACTGAGCTCCCATCTTCCTTTAGGTTTTCGAGAAACAAAAAATAAAAATCTAAAAGAAAAACCTCGAGAAGTTTGGTAATGAAAAGTCCAGCCCAATGTTACGTTGATCTTGCCCGATAAAAAATCCTTGTTGATCCCCTTCCCTTACGTTTGGAAAGCAATGCAAAGTTCCCCGGCTTGAACAACGAACCTCACGGCTGCAGAGCGCAGATTAAAGAATACCGAGGCTACAAGTGTGACTATTTCAACCGCGCCTCAAACCCGGGTGAGACTCCACCTCTGGGCGGGGCAGCACGGACCTACCCAATCAACAGCCGTGGCTTGGAATCTCTCTCTCCCCCCCCCTCCCCCGCCCCCTGTTAGAGACATAGCTCTTGTTTCTCCTGATGATATGGGATATGGTGACATTAGAGGAGGGATTTTTTTATTTTTCCTAATTTTGTAAACCTTGCAAAAGGCAATAACTCAACCACCCATAACCAAAAAAAGGGGACAAAAGCATCTATTCTCTCAGTAAGCCATAGCTGAATCATTTCCTCCCCTAATTCAGTTCAATTGCATCACAGCTTTCACCAGACTGTACATTTCTGATACTCATTATAAACATAGAGCTGACTCATATTTTAATCCCATAGTCTTGGTGTTCTTGTGTTCTATTTTCTAGATCTTGAGTATTAAGAGAAATATAACAAAATACTTCCTTATTTACAGGCTGTTATTGGGGGAAAAACCCCAGCGGTGTGAAAATATCTTTTAACAGCGAACACATGCCAGGAATTGTAATTGCCCTTTCTAGACAGTGTGGTGAAAGCTGACCTGCTTTCAAAGCGAACTCATTATGTAACATATGGAGGGGCTAGCAGAAGCGAGGATGATGCTGAGCTGTGTTGCCCATGACAGACACACAGAGCCTGGACACACGTGACACATCTTGGCCAGGGATCTGACTGATGTTTCTCTGATTCCTGACCGTGCTATTCCATGTATTATGATTTAAAACGTAACTTTTGGGGAATGCTGTCCTACGCTGGAGCAGTCCTGCTCCAGCCTTGAGATGGCATTTGTGTGTTGTGCATCCCCCCCAAACCACTGTCATCCCCATGGAAAGTCACCTCCGTTCTTATTGACGACCCCCTCAGCCACCCCCACTCTACCAGGGCTAGTGTGACCTATTCTGATGAAAGACCACAAGATCATAGCATGTTAAAGGACATTCAACCACAGACCAAAGTAGATGGCTCCTCTTGTAACTGCACAGGGATCAAAGATCATGTGTTAGGTCAAATGGTATGAGAGAGAGGGCTGCTAGTCATGGGATAGGGTTGGAGATGGGTGTATGAGTACATGCCTGCAGGCTGACACATGGACTCGTTGACTGTCCCTTCTTCAAATCATTCGTACCACATTCTGAGGACATTCTCTCATTGTTATCCATGAGCATGACACATCCCTGTGAGTTCTATATGACTAGTTTATAGGACTTGATTGAGTGGAATTTATGATTTCCTCCAGCTAGGATGCCTCTCGATGTTTCCTGTTGAAATTTAGCCCCTTTTTGTGGTCCATATGCCCCCCCCCCCTCCGTTGGGCCAGCCGATGACACAGACCCCCCCACCCCAGCAGTGGAATGCCTGGTATGCATACGCCACCCAGAGCATGATCTGCCTCCTTTGAGTGGGCTGAGATTCCCAGAGCAGAATAGACCCTCAGGGGTTAAAATTCCAACCCCCCCCCGTCCCCCCCACCAAGTCCCCCCCCCCCCCCACCCCCCACCACGACCACAACTCAGAAAAAGAGAACAAATGCTTGAAAGATGTTCAAAAATGGCCTACTCCTCTTTTAACCCCCCCCCCCCCCCCCGCACACACACACACACACACACACACACACACCCTATTCATTGTAACACTTACGCGTACCACAATCATCCCTTTGGAATTCCTCATCACTTTCTGATGTGGGGTTTCAGAATGAAGGCTTTATTAAGACGTGTGTAATTTTGTCCTGTCAGATATCAAAGGCTCTTTTGGGGTCTGGAGATGACGGCTCACTGAACCCAGATGTCCCTGTCCTCACCCCACTGTTCTCCCCTGCTGAGAAATTCACATACCCATCTTGAGGGATCTGTGTGTGACTCTGATCAGCACATGTGAAGAAAAGCATCAACTGAAAGTTGTCAGATATATAGGGATGGTGGTTAGAGATACTTTAGAGAGCAACAGATGACTGGCAAGAAAAATAAGGTTCGCTGAGTTATGTAAAATGTGATTTTAATGATATTGTATCAAAGGAAATACCACTTCAATTAACTTTACATTCTCCTATGAGTAACACACACACGCACGCACACATGCACACACACACACACACACACACTCCACTTCAAAGTAATGAGGCCTGATTTTCTTGTGAGAAGAAAATTAGAGTGTTTGTCAGAGGTCTTGCTACTTATTTCTGTCACTAACATGGTGCTTCTCCTCTCTCCACAGTTGTCTTTGACACAGTCAAAGCCTCTGTTTGTGAGGTTGCCCATATCTCATGCCCTGACACAGGATGAGCTCTCTACCCGCAAAAAGACGCCATTGTTCCTCTCTCAGCAAGCCAACAAGTAGAGGGAGTAGAGAGAAAGAGAGAGAGAGACGGGGGTAGATGAAGGAATCTGAGAGACTTCTCTGGGGGTGTTTTTGAGAGAGGGAGGAAAAAAGTTATGGTTAGTGACAAAGTCACCTTGAATAGATCGCTTGAGCATATCTGCTCAATGAATATGTAATTTCCCAGGGTTCCCTAATTTGTCAACAATTCATGCATACAGAATCACAAAAACAACAGAACGCAGGCTGCTTCCTGTGGTTTTTTTTCCCTGTGGTTTGTGAGAGAAAGATGACTACCAATTTCTCACAGTTAATGACCAAATACCACAATACCTACTGGAATTCCTCCTATGAGGCGTATTCATATATTTTATTATAGTGTGTTATATGAGAAGCAGAACATGTGAGAGCAGTGAGGACTACATATACCCTATACCACTATATAGCCCCCTGTCAAACACTGAGTTCATCATTACCACACGATATCTGTTCTGTGAATTAAGACATACGTTATAGGGAAGCAATACAAATGAAAACTCTACCATGACAAAAGTGTGATATCTTTTACAGCCGTACTTCAACAGGGTTATGGATAGACTGGTTTCCAAACATCCGCCATTTGCATGGCTGTATATCTAATGAGAAGAGTCATCAGGTGGCCCATCTGCATGAATAGAAGTCAGTCAACACTTCAACTGAATGCCTGTTGTCATGCTAATATATTTGATCAACTGGCTTTATTGACTGGAAAAGGTGGTAGACAGCAGGCGACCACAAAGCCCAACAACAAGACAACACCAGTTTTGGCAGAGAGAGAGAGAGAGAGACAGAGAGAGAGAGAGAGAGAGAGAGAGAGAGGGCTGCTAGAGATGTATCTGTCTGTCTCGGCTAGATTTGGTTGGGCTGCTCTCAGAGGAGGATGATGAGGGGAGGCTCGCTGGATGTCCAATGTTCAACCAGGCATGGCCTGACTCCACAGAGGGCCGTGCTGACATGTTTCTCACCTCATTGATAAAATGCTTTTTCCAAGGGCGGGGGTGGGGGGGTGGGGGGTAAAGAAACACACAACGGATACCCGCTCCAGAGAAAACTCCAGCAGTAATCAGCCTTGTACGTGCAGACTGGCCTGCGCTCTCTTTTCACTCTCTCTCTCTCTCTCTCTCACTCTCACACTCTCTCTCTGTCTGTCTGTCTGTCTCTCTCTCTCTCACTCTCTGTCTGTGTCTCTCCCTTTCTCTTCACTCTCTCTCTCACTCTCTCTGTCTCTCACTCTCTCTGTCTGTGTCTCTCCCTCTCTCTTCACTCTCTCTGTCTCCCACTCTCGCACTCTCTCTCTGTCTCTGTCTCTGTCTCTCCCTTTCTCTTCACTCTCTCTCTCACTCTCTCTGTCTCTCACTCTCTCTGTCTGTGTCTCTCCCTCTCTCTTCACTCTCTCTGTCTCCCACTCTCGCACTCTCTCTCTGTCTCTGTCTCTCCCGCTCTCTTCACTCTCTCTCACTCACTCGCTCTCTCTCTCTCTCTTCACTTTCTCTCTCTGTCTCTCTCTCTCCCGTGTAGCCGTCGTTGCACATGTGTGTGTGTTGAGGCGGTAGACTATCCTCAGCTCCTTGATACGCGCCGCCTCTCTACTTCGCCGTCACGGGCAGACATACCAGCAAAAGCCGGTTGCCATGGAAACTGCTCCATCTATCGGAGAGTCGTCCATGTTGTGAAGAGGAGTCGTTTTGGTATGTTGCTGATCCTCATGAGGGAGGAGAAGAGGGGGGGGGGGGGGGGGTGTAACAGGATATGGATTCAATGTTCTGTTTTGTTTTCCTTATCGTGTTGGGTTTGTTTATCCCGGGATGACTGTGACTCCCGTCACATACACAGAGGAGACTCAGAGGGTTGGGGGATGGTTCTACGCTCCTCTCCAACCAGAGCGCTTGTGACCACAGGAAGAAAAAAAAATGTGCTGGGGTTTTCCTCTTAACCCCTTTACCCACTGACCAGGCCTATTTCTCTCCATTTTCACCCCTCGGTTGCCTACCTTCCTTCTCTAGTCTGTCAATCGAACCCACTCTCTCTTTCTCTTTCCCTGTATTTCTGTCTCTCCCTGCACCTCTCTATAGCCTCCTTCCTTCTCAGTCTGTGTGTTGCCTCCCTCCCTCTCTCTCTCTCTCTCTCTCTCTCTCTCTCTCTTTCTTTCTGGGCTCTGTTTTAACAGCGTAAAAACAGTCTTCGCCCAAAACGCGACGAGACAGAGAAGAGTGCTCATTTCACCTGTTACTGCCGAAACCAATTGCCAATATGGCTGACCTTTGGACTGACAATAGAGCCCTTTGTCTTTCTCTCTCTCTCTCTCTCTCTCTCTCTCTCTGTGTTTGTTTCTTCTTCTTTCGTCTCTGTCTCTCCCTCTTGATCTGTCTCCTCTGTCTCCGCCCCAGGTAGGGTGGCGTGGCTCATTCTGTGCAAATGAAACCAATTATGCCTCTTTTGTATCTGTTGTCATAACATTGAGGCCAGTCAGGTTCAGTTACAGGGCACATAATGTCACGTACGTACACACACACACACACACGCACACCTCTCTCTCCCCTGTGTACTGTCTGCGAGGTAAGAAGGGATGAATCAGAGGGGTGAGAGAAATAGAGAGAGATAGGGAGGAAGGAGCAGAGGGATAAAGGCCGGGGGAGAGAGAGAGTGGGGGTAGGGTAGGAGTGACGGGTGAGTGTCTGTGTGTGTGTGTGTGTGTGTGTGTGTGTGTTGAGGACACACTCCTGTAGTAGGGCAGCTCATCCCCACTGGCAGTGGAACTGCAGCGTTAGTGGGTCAGTGTGCCATCATCTCATTCATCAGCACCACAGTCATCTCTTCTTCCCTCTCTCCCTCCTTCTCTCCATCTATATCCCCCCCCCCCACACACACACACACATAGTACAGTCATTTCCTTATCTTCTGAGACACACACAGAGAGAGATGCAGGGGAGGATGGGGAGGTAGAGAGATTGTTGGGTTGCTGCTGTAGCAGAGAAGACAGAACAGCAGTGGAGGGGAGATATTCAGGCTCTCGTTGCAGAAGCGATTGGAGGTATATGGCCGATGGCGATGTGAAGAAACTTAGTCATTTTATATCTACAGTAACTTGACTTGATGTGACCTTAGGTTATTTCCCTACCTCCTATCTCTCTCTCTCTCTCTCTCTCTCTCTCTCTCTCTCTCTCTCTCTGTCACTCTTGCTATCCAGGTGAAACCAGTTTGTGAAGATGCAGAGATACCCTGACAATGTGCTATATCTCAGGACAGCTTAGCATTATATATATTTTTAACAGCACAATTGCCGTTCAGCTGTTTAAGACACCAACTCTACATATGACACACATGCATACACACACACAGAGAGAGAGAGAGAGAGAGAGAGAGACAGAGAGAGACAGAGAGGGAGAGGGAGAGAGAGAGGGGTATAGTGTGCTCAGCGCTGTGTGTCTGTTTTTTGCTGGCTAGCTGTTTATGCGTTTGTGCTTGTGTGCACTGCCAAACGTTGGAGTTTGGTATATCTGTGAGATCATCATTCTGAGCCCCCCTCCCCGTTCCCTGCTCTCTGATTGGCTGAGCCACTCTCCCCTAGCCCTGCCACTGTGACTCCATTGTGATGCAGATTTGGGGATTGGGATGGGGGGATGGGTAGGAGGGGTTTGTGAAGAGCTCTCTGTAATGGGGCTTCGGGTGGTGTTAAGTATGACCTGGCAGCCCTGCTGTGTCTTGGCGGGGGGTCTGGCGTAGGCTGGGGGAGGGGAGGCAAAGAAGGATATCTAGAGTGCTCCCCCTCTCCAGCAATCCGTGACACTGTGTATGCATGACTCAAACATCAAATATCACATTACGTACCTAAAAATCCACGTGTGCAGGCAATCTCATTTGACGATGCTTCAGTCAAGTTGAATACGACCATTCTCTAACGAGAGAAGAACTGATAGTTAGAGATTTAGATGTGTGGATACAATAAGCTCAATTCCAGCTCAGAGGCAATGTTATTGTTCTCCTGTTCTCAAAGTCACAGCTTATAAAGCTGGCCGCCAAAGGGATTACACTGATATTGAGGTGAGAGAGGGTTGTCTGAAAGGGATATTTAGTAATTTTCCTGGCAGAGTTCTAGGGAAGAATGTTTAGCATTTTTAGTAGTACTGACAGTGAGGGGTGTGTGTGTGTGTGTGTGTGTGTGTGTGTGTGTGTGTGTGTGTGATGGGGGGGGGGGGGGGGCTGTCTGATTCTTACAGCGTCTGCAGCTTAAACGGTGCCCAAGCTCTTTCCAGCTGTCATAGAATAATCCAGTCCTCTCTCTCTTTCCCTCTCTGCCGTGATATTGACTTAGCGGTGTGGCAGCAAATCAAACCTTCAACCAGACTGCATACAAAACTGCCTGTGCTTCAATTACCATGCAGCCAGTCACCTCTCTATATCCTCCCCAACAGACAGCTCAGTGTGGAAACACAGACAGTTTGCTGGAGAAAAGGCCCTCCGGTGAAAGCCTGATAAACGTATGGAGTCGATACATGGGCATTGTGTTTTAATGAGGCGTGTGTAGGATGGGTTGAATGAGTCCACACACACACACACACACACACACACACACACACACACACTTATATCACTGAGAAGCAGTGTTGTATCTATTGTTAACCCCTGCTCTCTTGTTCCTCCCTGGTCGATCATTTCATTGGATAAGTCATTAAAGGGGACTATTTTAGCCACGTAAAAAAACAGTATTAGCAGTCCGAACAGTGGCCGCTGGAGAGGGGCGCGAGGAGGCGTGTCTGAAATATTCGTGCTATTTTCAAGGCCAGAATGTTTTCCGGCACAACCGATGGTACTTGACCTGCTCATTGTTGTGAACAAATTGCCAATGTGCCTGCGTTTGGACTTGCGTCCGTGAGTATGTATATCGCACATGCACACACACACACAATTCCCAGTCGCAGCAGTCAGATCACACTTATGAGAGTCATCAGTGGATTCTCACAGTCTTTATAAAGAACCGATGGCCAAATCAGCACATTAAGCATGTTGCACAAATAGGATCATGGAGGCTACATGGTTCAAGTAATCGCGGCTGAGGCTTGAGTCAATCCCATGTGAATGTAAATTGACTGGTGAACTGACCAGAGAGAGAGAGAGGGAGGGAGAGAAGGAGAGAGTGAGAAACGGGGGGAGAGGGAGAGAGAGAGAGAGAGAGAGAGAGAGAGAGAGAGAGAGAGAGAGAGAGAAAAAGAAAGAGAGAGAGTGAGAGAGAGAGAGAGGCTTACTCTAGCTCCCCCAGCTTTGCTCTGATTCATTATTCGGTTGTCATTTTGCTCCAATTTTCCTTTTTACCCATCTGCCATTGCAGCTGGGTTGTCATGGAGCATCATGGTAGTGTGTTGAGCTTGTTTGAGTGTGACCTATTTTTAACCCCGCCCCCACTATCTATCTATTGCCCCCAATTCCCTCTCTTGCCCTCCTACAGTTTATCAAAACATGGTTGCATAAAAAACAGCCCTTAAATGTTGTGTCTTTACTTGCAGTGCCAGCAGTGTTTCTTTTCTTCTAAAACGATTTAGATTTCTCTATGACTCGCTTATTGAAATAAACCAATGATTAACGGAGAGTCATTGCGTTTTCCCGCTTGACTCTTTTGTGATGGAACGTTAAGATACACACTGACAACATGAAGGGCAGAAAAGGCAGAGAGAGACTGAAACTGTGGGTGTGTGAAGATGCTGTATCAACCCCTAATTAACCTCCAGACACAGCCAAGCCAACACACCTCCTCCTTCCTCTTTATTCAGGGATCTGGGCAGTCGCCTGGGGAACTCAGGTGTCAATCATGCTAATGAGGTGAGGAGTCTCCAGCCTGAAGGTCCGGTCAGCTCAGTTCATCCTGGATCCCTCTCCTCTCTTCTCCTCGTTCTCCTCGAACTGTTCACACGGTCAGCTAGCACTGACCTCCACTAGCCTGGCCTGGCTAGCCTAACCTAGCCTAGCTTAACCTAAAATAACCTAGCCTAACCTAACCTACAGTAGCCTAACCTAACCTATCTTACCTTTCCTAACCTAACCTAACTTAGCCTAGCTTAACCTAACCTTCAGTAACCTAACCAAACCTACAGTAACCTAACCTACAGTAACCTAACCTAAAGTAACCTTGGCTAACCGAGCCTAACCTTCAGTAACATAACCTATCCCATAGTCTAACTTAACCTAGCCTAACCTACAGTAACCTAACCAAACCTAATCTAACCCAACCTACAGTAACCTAACCAAACCTAACCTAACCTACAGTAATCTAACCTAACCTACAGTAACCTAACCTAACCTATCATAACTTAACCTAACATAACCTAACCTACAGTAGCCTAGCCTAACCTAACCTAACCTAACCTACAGTAACCTAACCTAACCTAACCTAACCTACAGTAACCTAACCTAACCTAACCTAACCTAACCTACAGTAACCTAACCTAACCTACAGTAGCCTAACCTAACATAACCTACAGTAGCCTAGCCTAACCTAGCCTAACCTAACCTAGCCTAACCTACAGTAACCTAACCTAACCTAACCTAACCTAACCTAACCTAACCTAACCTAACCAAATCTAACCTACAGTCACCTAACCTAACCTACAGTAGCCTAGCCTAACCTACAGTAGCCTAGCTTAGCCTACCCTACCCTAACCTAGCCTAACCTAGAGTAACCTAACCTAACCTAACCTAACCTAACCTTACCTAACCTAACCTAACCTAACCTAACCTAACCTTACCTAGCCTAACCTAACCTAACCTAACCTAACCTAACCTAACCTAACCTAACCTAACCTAACCTACAGTAACCTAACCTAACCTACAGTAACCTAACCTAACCTACAGTAGCCTAGCCCAACCTACAGTAGCCTAGCTTAGCCTACAGTAGCCTAGCTTAGCCTACCCTAACCTAGCCTCGCCTACAGTAACCTAACCTAACCTAGCCTAACCTAACCTAACCTAACCTAACCTACCCTAGCCTACAGTAACCTAACCTAATCTATCCTAGCCTAACCAAACCTAACCTACAGTAACTTAACCTAACATAACCTATCATAAGCTAACCTAACCTAACCTACAGTAACCTAACCTAACCAAACCTAACCTACAGTAACTTAACCTAACATAACTTATCATAAGCTAACCTAACCTAACCTACAGTGACCTAACCTAACCAAACCTAACCTACAGTAACCTAACCCAACCTATCATAACCTAACCTAACCTAACCTAACCTAACCTAACCTAACCCAACCTATCATAACCTAACCTAACCTAACCTAACCTAACCTAACCTATCACAACCTAACCTAACCTAACCTAACCTAACCTAACCTATCATAACCTAACCTATCATAACCTAACCTATCATAACCTAACCTAACCTAACCTAACCTATCATAACCTAACCTAACCTATCATAACCTAACCTAACCTAACCTAACCTATCATAACCTAACCTAACCTAACCTAACCTAACCTATCATAACCTAATCTAACCTAAACTAACCTAACGTAGCTGAACCTAACCTACAGTAACCTAACCAAACCTAACCTAACCTACAGTAACCTAACCTAACCTACAGTAACCTAACCAAACCTAAATTAACCTACAGTAACCTAACCTAACCTACAGTAACCTAACCAAACCTAAATTAACCTACAGTAACCTAACCAAACCTCATTCCTACAATAGATGAGAATTGATTGCATGGCCAAATAAACAATAAGTCTTCTTCTTCTTCTAACCTAACCTAGCCTAGCCTAGCCTACAGTAACCTAGCCTACCCTTACTTAGCGTAACCTAACCTAACCTACAATAACCTATCCTAACCTAATCTAACCTAGCCTAGTCTAACCTAACCTAGCCTAACCCAGCCTAATCTAGCCCTGCCTGATGGGCTGATTGGAGGTGATTGATTAGCCATTGATCAGTCATGAAGGGGGCAGCATGGTGGTGTTGTTGGGAGTAGCGATGGGGGGCGGGGGGGATATTTACGGTCATGTCTCATCAGGGAATGGGTGCAGTCAGCCTCCGGAGGATTTACTGTTACTGCCGGTATTATTCCCTCATACATTCACTCCTTGTCCCAGCCTGAGGAACAGCCCTGGCATACACATACATAAACACAAAGCAGAAGTCATATATCTCCAGCTGACAGGTACAATATGAGAGATACCTGCTTCTCTCACGGTGGGAATCGACGAAAAAACACCTTCCTCGCTTCCAAAGGGAGACGTCAGACGCCGGTAACAGCCAATCTGTTCT
>NC_139667.1:9810427-9822927 GCF_951799395.1 Argentina silus
TGTGCAAACAAGCAGTAGTTCAAACGCTAAATTGACACCGTGAGTGTGCAGCCAGTAGAGGTATGGTGGGAGGATACACTGATACTGGGAATCAATGTTCCTCTTGTTGGGGGGAGGCTGGGAGGGGGGGGGGATGGGCTACTGCCGGGATTCTGAGTTCAGCAGAGTAACAGCTGCAGAGAAAAATCTGTTCCTGAGTCTGCTGGTGCTGGAAAGGAGACTCCTGTATAGCCTCCCGGATGGGAGGAGGGCAAACAGTCCGTGGCTGGGGTGAGAGGTGTCCCTACTGATGCCTCGCGCCCTCCGCAGACACCGCTTGTGCTGAAGGACCTTGATGACAGGGAGTTGGCCACCGGTGATGTACTGGGCGGTTTTCACCACCTGCTGCAGGGCCTTCCGGTCGGAGACAGAGCAGCTGCCATACCACACTGTGATGCAGTTTGTCAAAATGCTCTCGATGGGTGCACCGATAGAAGTTGACCAGGATCCTAGGAGACAGATGGGCTTTCTTCAGGAAGTATAGACGCTGCTGCACCTTTTTGACCGGAGTGGAGGATTTGAGGGTCCAAGAGAGGTCCTCGGAGATGTGGACACACAGGAACTTGAAGCTGGAGACACACTCCACCTCTATCCCATTGATGTAGATGGGGGTGTGTCTGCAGCCCCCAGCTTTCCTGTAGTCCACAATGAGCTCCTTGGTCTTCTTGGTGTTGAAGGCCAGGTTGTTGTCAGCACACCACACTGCCAGGTGCTCGACCTCCTCCCTGTAAGCCAACTCGTCGTTGTTATTGACGAGGCCTACCACCATGGTGTCGCCTGTGAACTTGATGACGGTGTTAGAGTCATGCACAGGCACACAGTCGTGGGTGAAAAGGGAGTAGAGGAGAGGGCTTAGCACACAGCCCTGTGGGACACTGGTGATCAGGGTCAGGGTGGGGGAGGTGTGGTTGTCTAACCTAACAAACTGGGGTCTGTTGGTCAGGAAGTCCAGGGTCCAGTTGCAGAGGGAGGTGCTGAAGCCAAGGTCACTGAGTTTGGTGACCAGCTTGGAGGGGATGATGGTGATGAATGCTGAGCTGGAGTGAACAGCATCCTTGCGGAGGTGTTGTTGTTGTCCAGGTGGGTCAGGGCGGAGTGTAGTGCCGAGGAGATGGCATCCTCCGTTGACCTGTTCGGGCGATAGGCAAACTGGTGAGGATCCAGTGTGGGGGGTAGGTGGTCTTTAAGGTGAGCCAGGACCCACCTCTCGAAGCACTTCATGATGATGGGGGTGAGTGCAACGGGGCGGAAGTCATTCAGGCCCGCTGCAGCAGAATGCTCCAGCACCGGCACGATGGTTGCTGACTTGAGGCACGTGTGGACAACTGCCTGGGCCAGTGACAGGTTAAAAATGTTGGTTAAGACCTCGGCCAGCTGCCCTGAGCACATGGCCAGGGATGCCGTCAGGGCCAGCAGCCTTGCGTGCATTCACCTTGCTCAGTGCGCAGCACACATCAGTGGTGGCTGATGTGTGCTGATGGGGGCTCAGCTTTGATGGCTGGTTCCTTGTTGTCCCGGTCGAAGTCAGCGTAGAAGTGGTTGAGCTCGTCGGGGAGGGAGGCAGTGCGGGTTGGGGAGGCTGTGTTTTTGGGCTTGTAGTCTGTGATGGCCTGCATGCCCTGCCACATGCGTCAGGGATCAGAGTTGTTCTCCTCAATCTGCAGTTTGTGGTTGTGTTTGGCCTTCCTGATGCCCCTCTTCAGGTTAGCCCAGGATAATATATATGCCATTTAGCTTGTATCCAAAGCGACTTACATTGCAGTAAGTGCATACATTTCAGTATATATGGTCCCAGCAGGAATCAAACCCACAACCTAAGCGTTGTTAGCGCCATGCTCTACCAACTGAGCCACAGAGGACGAGCCACAGTGGATGAGCTGTAGGCCTCTGCATCGCCAGATCTAAAAGCGGCATCACGTGCCTTCAGCAGTAAGCGGACCTCACTGCTCATCCAAGGCTTCAAAGTCTCTGGCCAGACTTTGGCTGTCCTCACTGTTGGTTTCACACGTTTGATGAGTGATGTGTACTTGAGGAGTAGGAACAATAAGAGTTGATCAGACTGTCCCAGGTGGGGGAAGGGAATGGCTTTGTAAGCCTCAGCAATGTTTGTATACACATGATCTAGAGTGTTGTCTCCTCTAGTGAGGCAGGAGACAGGTTGGTGGAATTTTGGGAGTACAGTTCTCAGGTTGGAGTGGTTGAAATCCCTTCCAACAATAAAGGCTCCATCTGGGTGTTATGGATATCTGCTGAGTGTCCAGGATGAGTAATCGCTCCTGTCCTACCTGTAGCAGGGGAGGGAACCACCAACCAGGCGGCCAGCAGGAAATCAATATGAATCGCTACCTTTCAGATGAGTGGAGGGGAGACACCTGTGATCCTGATTGCATCGGAGCCTGCCTAAACAGTGAGCGAGCACGATAGACACAGTCTAGTCTAGAGAGTGGCGATGCATTACCCATACAGCTCATATGCTGCTACACTGTTCATACTGTAACTATTTATTCTGCTATAATGCTACTGTTACTCATATACTGCTTACACTGCACTACTTATATTATACTGCACTACTACTGATCATATATTGCACTACCTGTAAATACTGTTCATTGCACTTTCTGCTATTTTGCACTTCTGGTTAGACGCTAACTGCATTTCGTTGTCTCTGTACTTGTACTCTGCACAATGACAATAAAGTTGAATCTAATCTAATCTAATCTAAAAATCGTATATTCACAGTTATAGATGGGACAGGTGTCTGGGACAGGTGTCTGGGACAGGGCTTGTGTGACATGTATTATGGAGTCCAACCACCTACCGACTGTGAATCTCTCCAACACCCGACATTACCGTTATACAAAATAAATAAATGAAAAGTGGCCGATGCCACTTGTTCTTATGGATGGTTTTACTTACGATGGCTGATGTATAGTTGATTCACTTACTACTTAGACAAATGTACTGATTGTAAGTCGCTTTGGAAAAAAGCGTCTGCAAAATGACTTCAATGTAAATGAATCTACTCAGCTCCGTGATTTCAAATGAACCACCTTCTGGTCTCTGTGAGCCTGTAAAGACACATCAAGAATTTCCTGACAGATAATAATGTAACCCACATGTTTCCCCCTCCTATCCCCCAGATAGAACAGCACAGCCCCCCCACACCACCCCCACATACACCCCCCCCCCTCCCCATCCCAGAGCACACAGCAGATCCCTTGCTGAATCTTCCATCACTTTTTCATCAGCTTGCATCATCACATCATCCAGTGATACATCAGGCGGGCACTGCCTGTCATGTTGCTCTGAGATACAGGATACCAGCGTAATCACACTCTGATGCGTTCCAATATATGCTCCTTCCAATACATGCTCTGTGTGTTTGTTTGGTGTGTACTGTATATAAAACCAAGGTTGGTCCAGGCGAGGGCCATTCTCACCATTTTGTCCATTACAGGAAGGAACTCTGATGAGTTCCGTGTCTTGTGATATTCATTGGTGCCGTTAAGGCCTGTGTGTGATATGAACAGCGCATATTCCTGGATTGCCTTCGGAGACCATTTCCCTCCAAATGTCTGTTTATCTCAATGTCTGTCTGTCAGTCCTAGTCTGACAGATGATGGAGATTATGATATGAGTCTAAATGAGAAAACCTAACAGTGCATGTCTCTCTTTCTCTCTATCTCCCCCCTTTCTTTCCCCCTGGTCCTCCCGGTCTCTCCACACTGCTGCTATGCAAATGGATTAATCTTGTAGCTCCAAGTTTGGGGGGAGGGTAGAGTGGTGTGTTCATGTCAGAGACAGACTGAAATATGCATGTGTGAGTGCTCATGTGTGTGTGTGTGTGTGTGTGTGTGTGTGTGTGTGTGTGTGTGTGTGTGTGTGCGGTGTGTGTGTGTGCGGTGTGTGTGTGTGTGTGTGTGTGTGTGTGTGTGTGTGTGTGAGTGTGTGTGTGTGTGTGTGTGTATGTGCGCGCATGCGTGTGCACGTGTTTGTGTAGACTCCGATAGAGAGAGTGTACAAGAAAGGGAAAGTGTATTGAGGTGGAGTGTGTACAATGTGTATGCTCTGTGCATTTTTTGCCCGCTCAGGCGGAAACATAAGCGCTTCATATGGAGTCTTAAAATAGAGAGATGTCCATTAATAAAACATGGACCTTCTGTACAGCCCCTCTTTCCAGCATCCCTGCAAGAGGAATGGAGGGCAGGAGAGAAGGAGAGCAGGAGAGAGGGAGGCAGCCATGATGGTGGTGGTGGGGGGGGGGCAGGCTGGAGCTGATACAGTAGAAATGGAATCACGTCAAAGCCCAGGATCACTTTAAACAGACCTTGTTACAGTGTTTTGTGTTGTTTGTATCTTACACATCACACTTCTGGTCAAACCCTATACTGTTTCTATATCTCTTTTTTCTGTCTTTCTAGCCTCCACTGTATTTCCATTACCCTGTCTCTCTCTCTCTCTCTGCCCCATTCCATCCCCCCCTGTGTCTACCCACCCTCCCCCCACCCGGTCTCTCTCTCTCTTTCTCTCTCTCTCTCTCTCTCTCTCTCTCTCTCTCTCTCTCTCTCTCTCTCTCTCTCTCTCTCTCTGTCTCTCTCTCTCTCTCGTTCCCTGTCTGGCTGAATAGCGGCATCATTGACAGCGATCTAACCGGTTGCCATGACAATGCCATGACAACAGTGATGGAATTCATTTGCTCACAGAACTCATGAATGAAGGGGTTTGAACCTGAGGAATGGCACTTTGGATGCCCCCCCCCCCCTGCACACACACGCACACACACACACACACACACACACACACACACACACACACACACACACACACACACACACACACACACACACACACTCACACTCCCCCTTTTCCTCAACCCAACCCCTCCCTTCCACCACACTAACCCCAGTGACTGGAGCCTAAGAGAAACTGCCGGTATAGCACGCCCTCCTCTCCTGCCAAGCTGACAGTGTGGCTCTGAGATGTCCTTTTACAATATGGGGCTACACACACAAACACATGGGAAGGAAAAGGAGAGACACAATGACATCAAAAGAGAGAGAGAGAGAGAGAGAGAGAGTCTGTCCACCAGATCAAACTCTGGTCGAGGGTACATCTCATCGCCCTCACCACACACACTCACCGCACACTCACCACACACTCATCACACACTCGCCTCCAGGAGCAGCTGAGGAATCGTGGGAGGTCAGGATAGGCGGAGCCTATGATGGTGACATCATATCCATCATGGCCGCCTGGGGGCCCCAGCTGCCACCAGCTGTTGGACATTAAGCAAAGTGCAGGAGGATTTGGCTGAGCCAGTTATGGGATAACTCAATAACATGACTGCGTTAGGGCGGGCTGAGCTGTTTATTTTCGAATGCACCGTGGTTTCACTGTGGCCCGCTATCTTGCTCCCAGGTGAGGGCCGCACATTTCTAAGCTGATTATCCCCTCGGCACCAAGTTTACAGGCCATTACAAATGGCCTGTGTCCACCCGTCATGCCACTCCTCTCTGTCTGCAGCCACGCAAACCCATGTTGATAGCATTAGCATACAGTTGTTCTGAGGCCTTTGTTTTTTGTAACCTCTTAAACTCCACGGGCCCATAATTGGGCCCAAATTCTGCTTTAATTTGATTATTGTTTGAGCATATCCACACAAAACTTCGAGGCGTACCCTATCCAATGGCATCCTGCTTTCGCATCTGATCATCATATTTCTAATGTTATAACCAATTTAGTTTGGGTCTGGTTTTTAGGCAGAAATTAGTCACATTTGAAAGTTTTTCTTTTTTCAGTTTTTGTTGGATAGAGATAGTGAAGAAAGACAGGAAAGTAAGGAGGATGACATCAAACTGTTCTTCACCTGACCTACGTTCTAAAGATCTGAATACTAGATCTAGACCAAGGCATTGTGGCATGTTCAGTAGAACAAACTCTATAAAACAGTTTTTGTATTTATAGTGTTCTAAAAACATGTTGTGGAGTGGTTGTTCCATTGAACATGGCACAATAAATAAAGAACATTTTAATATTCTACGAAGTGAATTTGTCCTCCTGGCTTTTTGGATGACTGATTAACCCCATGACCAAAGAGATTCAATCGACTAAGATATACTAGTATGTCCCAGCAACGCATCTCAAAGAAGTAGTGTTTAGCCGATCATAGGATGAATACCACACAGGGTGCCTCGGTCGATGTCACGACAAGTGCTGCACAAGTGTTCCTGAGTCAACCCTGAGACCACACAACAGTGAGACAGAGGGCGGACCTACAAGGGTTTGTTTGGAAAGGGACATGTGTGGTTATTCCAAGGTAATGTCTTTTTTATGACCAGTCCAGGCCTGAACAAACATCTATCAGACCGCTGTTGATGTACGGTAGCTGTGTGTGTGTGTGTGTGTGTGTGTGTGTGTGTGTGTGTGTGTGTGTGTGTGTGTGTGTGTGTGTGTGTGTGTGTGTGGCACAGGGGCCTTTGGACAGTAATTGGTAGGGGATGAAGACAGCAGCTGTGGGAGAACTCAGGGGCAGAAAGGTGATTGCCTATCCCCCTCCTACCCCCCTCCACACTGTCAAGCCCCCCTTCCCAATCCAATCTGACCAACGTGGTCCTCTACACAATCTTGCATGATAGAGCTACCTGTGTGCAGCTGTTAGGGTTAGATTGTTAACCCTTTGCATGTTGAGATGAAGTTTGACTGTATCATCTTCACATTTGAGTGGAGTAACACGGTAACCTTTGCGGCCTACTCTGTGTGTGCATGTCCATAGGAAATAGGCCCTATGGTGCAAGACACACACACACAGACACACACACACACACACACGCACATGCACACACGTGCCCACGCACACAAACACACACACACACACACACACACACACACACACACACACACACACACACACACACACACACACACACACACACACACACACACTTATAAATACCTTTTAAAGGGCTTTCCTCCAGTATCCTTCTTCACCTCATCCTGTCGTTCACATCCTTCCGTCTGCTTTATTCTTCTTTCGTCTCCCTTCCTCCCTTTCATGTATTTTTTTTTTCCCGTACTAAATTGAGGAAGGAGTCTAGGAGCTCAGCTTTCTGTTTATAGGATCATAGTGTCAACAGAAAGAGCCAGGAGCATTACACAACACTACAAACACACATTTATGTGACAAATACACACTCACATACACACGACAGCATAGATCTCTTGTGCATGCGTGAAGGCACACAGGGCAGGCGCATGGAAGTCCATGTGCACATGCCAGCATTAGTTCTAGTAACTGGCGGTCAGTTGAAAAGCACAGTGTGACAGTTTCACAATGAAAACCCCAGTAGGCATGAGGAGTTAGTGTGTGCGGTTAGTGTGTGCGTGTGTGCGTGTGTGCGTGTGTGTGTTTGCGTGTGCGCATATGTGTGTGAGCACGCGTGTGTGTGTGTGCTTCTGGGGCTCAGTGTGTCAGTACACACACAGGGCCCCACACAGTGCCTGAAGGCCACTCTGTGGGTGGGGGATGGGGGGATGGGAGGAAGGGAGGATGGGGGGATGGGGGGAGGGTCTGGGTCTGTTCTGGCCGTTACTATCTGGGTCAGTGGATGAGTGGCCATTCCGGGCCATGTGACCTCATTGCTCCTACATTATCATTCTTTTCCCAGTCATACACTCCACCGGGACCTAGGGAGCACCAGGAAATGGCAGAGCCCCCTGCGAACACAGACACACACTCACACACACTCACACACACTCACACACACACAGACACACGCACACTCACACTCACCACACACACACACACACACACACACACACACACACCACACACACACACACACACACACACACACACACACACACACACAGGGGAGGAAGCTCAGTTACGACAGCCCTGCACAGAGGGGTCAGAGGTTACCATTACAAATGGCTCACGTTCAGCCATTCAGCCGCCTGACTGGGTCCCAGACACATATGCCTCCAACACACTCCCTCTCTCCCTCTCCTCATAATACATGACAATGATCCTGCATCTCTGAGAGAGACTTGTCCTCCTGGGAGGTTGGGTCTCCCCCTTCTCTCCTTTTTTAAGCTTTAGATCTGGGGGTGTGTAGAAACATTGGAACAAGCTGTGGATGGAAGCGCTAACCCATTATCAGCATCTCCTTTCATCCCCCCCCTCCCAGTATCTGAATCAGTCACAACCCCCTCCACCCCCTGACTGACCCCTCCACCCCCCCCCCCCCTCGAGCCCTGAACCCCTGCCAAAGGCTGTTAGAGGAATCTGATCTCCGTATATTACATTAACATTCTCCAGATGTTCCACAGGCGGTCATCTGACACCTCTGGCACCAGAAGTGTCTAGGAGACCAGGGGAGAGAGAGAGAGAGAGAGAGAGAGAGAGAGAGAGAGAGAGAGAGAGAGAGAGAGACATACATTGAAGGAGGGGAACATTTAGAACTCAGAGTGAAAGAGGGAGAAAATGTGAAGAGATGTACAGTATGTTCTGTGAAAACAGGGAGGAGAGAGGAAGAAAAAAAAAAGAGAGAGACCTCGAGTACAGAAAAGAACGCATTAAATCAGACGGAAGAGAGGAGAAAGACTTGAGGGTGAATGTCGGCTAACGGAGAGAGAGAGAAAAACGGATGGCGGCGTACGGAGAAGTATGACAGAAGAGAAAGCAAGACAAAGGAAAAGGAATCGGAGTGTGTGAGTGAGATGGGTGGACGTATCTCACAGTAAACACAGACGAAGGGGGGGAGAGAGAGAGAGAGAGAGAGAGAGAGAGAGAGAATCTAGAAGAGGGGGTAGGGGTTAGAGGTGGTGGAAGTGGCTCGGGGGGGTCGGTGGCCTATGCGCTGTGTCTCCTCTCTCTCCGGCGAGCCCCACATCTGTCTGGCCTTGTCTTAACGACCCCGGCCCAGGCGCTGGCTGGCCTGACTCGGTCACAGGAAGCAGCCAGCCCCCCCCTGGGTCTTCAGAAGGGAACGTGATCCTTTTAATAAGTCAGTGCTCCCCGAGCCCCCCCCCCCCCCCCCAGCCCCTCCCAGCCCTTCCCAAGCCCCCCCCCAAACTCCCCCAGCCCTTCCCAAGTCCTCCCCAAGCCCCCCCCCAGCCCCCCCCCCAGCTCCCCAAGCCACCTTAGCCCCACTTAGGCCCTCATAGAAGGGGGCGAGAGGGTCAGATACTCAACACCCCCACTGTCCCCTTCTCTACCGTCAGGCTTCAAAGGCTCCACACAGAGAGAGAGAGAGAGAGAGAGAGAGAGCGGGGGCAAGGCCTGAGGACCAGGGCCACTCCGTACCTCAGCCTCGTAAACACAGGCAACAGTTAAGAGAACACGATGTTATGAGGATCGTAAACGCGTTGACCGTCGGTCTTCACCGGTGATGTGCGGCAGTTGTGTGATCATGGGTTTGTATGAGCAGAGTACTCTGCTAAGTGGATACACCTAAACAGTGGTTTAGTGGTGTGGATGAAAGTGAATGCTGATGACAGGTATCGTGTATTTTGCTGTCGCGGCACAGAGAGAGTGCGTGCTGAAAACAAGAGGTTGATAAACAGACATGTGTTGGATGATCTCAACTGTTTTGCTTTCCAGCTTTGAAAGTCGTGCCGAGATTTTGATGACAACAACATTTCGTCCACTCAGTCACACAGACCTTGGCGTGCAAGAACGCAGGCCCATGAGAGAACGTGTGTGTGTATGTGTGTGTGTGTGTATGTATACTATATATGTGGACACATTTGCACCACATTTTCCCCCCAGGAGGACATTCCTGGTCCTGTTCCATTTGTTCTGTGTGCCGTGCAGGCCCATGTATCATATCGGCTACATCCTGTGTGTGTGTGTGTGCGTTTATGTGTGTGTGTGTGTGTGTGTGTGTGGGTGTGTGTGTGTGTGTGTGCATTTATGTGTGTGTGTGTGTTTGTGTCTGTACATGCGTGCATGTGTGTGTGTGTGTGTGTGTGTGTGTGTGTGTGTGTGTGTGTGTGTGTGTGTGCACTCCAACAACAGGCGTGAGGGGACAATATGTTCAGCAGTGTCAGCGCACAAATTGAGCTCCAGTTCTCTCGTTGTATGGTTCTACGACTGGAAAGGTTAGTTTATACAGCCTTTTCCCTCATAAAGCCAAGCTGTTCTTCCTATGGTCGATAGCAGAAAGCAATGCTTTAGACAGCGCTGTCCTCTTTTAGATTCAAACCTAACCTACCAGATGTTGTGGCTATTTCTGTGATTTTATTTCAACAGGAAGGATATGGAAAAATAGGAAGAAATAGGCATCATTAAATGACAATGTTGCTCTCTCTCTGTCCTCCCTTTTATCCCTTGCTTTCCTCCCTCAGTGGGAGCTAGGTCTGCATATCTGATGAAGAAAAGGGAGATGTCCTAAATATTTAAAGTGGCAGTATGTCTTTGTCTGTGTGTGTCTGTGTTTGGATGAGATTGGCTTGCGTGTGTATGTGTGATTTGTCTGACTGGGGGGGCTCAAATTCAAATATGATCACCTCTCCCCTACTTGAGAGAGAGAGAGAGAGAGAGAGAGAGAGAGAGAGAGAGAGAGAGAGCATTTGAGTTCTCCCTATGTTTTCCCTATATCATATTCAGCTGATGGCGATATTAATGACTTGCAGTGAGCAGCAGTGTTGACCAGCGGTGACCCTGGTGTTGACACTAGAACATTCTATCTAAACCCCAGCATTCCTGCAGGCTCTCCACACGGGGACGGAGGGACGGAGGGACGGAGGGAGGGGAACATCTCTAGCTGCTGTTTGTCAACACGGATAGCCAAAGGAATCTGAGCTATGATAGCTATGGTTTAGGTACTTCCGACACACACGCATACACACACACACACACACACGCACACACGGACACATACAATACACACACACACGCACACACACACACACACACACACGCACATGTACACACACACACACACACACACACACACACACACACACACACACACACACACACACACACACACACACACACACACACACACACTCACGACAATGCACTCTTAATCCTCTACCTGCCACTTTTGGGTTGCCAATTCTGGAGTGTGAGCATGTAGGTACCTGACTACATTCTTTTTTTCCTGTTTTCTTTTCACGTTTGTTTCACAGTTTAAATAAGTGACACCTGTCTAACTTCCTCACTCACTAAGAATTCCGAGATGTAATCTCCACTCATTTCACAGAGGCTTCGTTCACACTGGAGAACATCGGACGCCTTTTCCACCAATGTAGTAATTACACTGTTGTAACTCTGCATTCTTTGTTGTTGTTGTTGCTGTTGTTAACGGACATCGGTGAAGTGTCAAAAACACCAGCGGTTGCTCTGTTTACCTACTATACTGTAGTCATTGTGGCCTACAGCTGTCGGAGGGTGAGCCTGTCTTGGTGACTGAAGTGCGACTGACATGTCATGTTGGAAGCATGTTTTCTTTTGGGTCACTGAATAAAACTGAAGGCGTGATCATGGTCTGATTTTGATTTGATTGGCAGCAAAAACCTGTATGAGCTTGATGCCTACCCTAGGATTGGTTGAACACAGAATACTCAGAATCCCTCCTGAAGACCTCTTCACCCCCACTACCCCCCTGTACAAGTTTCTCTCCTGTTAATAAAAAAAAATCATTCTTCTAGCTTTGTGACTGCCTATGGCCCCTGGTCCGAGCATTGATTACTTTATCTGATGATGACTGATGGATAGATGATTCACTTACTTAAACAAATGTATTTGTTGTAAGTCACTTTGGATAAAGGCATCTGGTAAATGGCATAAATGTAAAAAACAAAAAAAGTAACTCTAATGAGGATAGCAACTCTGGTTCATCTCCACATTTGGGCATACATCCCCAGCACCTCATTCCACTCATTCTTTACACGTGTTTCACTTCTTTACCCCTACTCCATCACCCTGAGGGTCCCCTCCCTTCCCCCGCCCCACACCCCCCGCCCACCCGCCCTGCTCTGCTCCCCCAGGGTCAAAGGAAGTCGCAGTGCCCTGCTGGGTAACTGAGCGTATGCAGGAAGCAGAGCCACTCACCCCAACAGGAAGTGCCCGAACATGTTTGCTCCACGTCTCAGCGTTCCGGCATGGAGATAAGAGAGGGGCTGACACGCATGTGAGAGATAGAGAGAGAGAGAGAGAGAGAGAGAGACAGAGAGAGGGAGCGCCGAGGGCATGATCAACTCTCCAGGAATTTACAACCTAGAGCGTCTAGAGTGCTCGCGGTGCCATGAGAGAAGAGGAGGATGTTGGGTAATCGCTCTCCTGTTGGAGTCAGAGTCAGTGACTCACGGGAGCCAGAGTCAGTGACTCAAGTCAATTCATTATCAAATGACAAAACACAAATAAAGCGTCCAGATAAGTAGACAGAGAGAGAGAACTCGAGGTGACAGGCAGGAAAAGGGCAGTACTTAGAGCTGGACATACGGCTTCCCAT
>NC_139667.1:9827927-9854145 GCF_951799395.1 Argentina silus
CCCTGTTCATATATTCCAAAGTTGAAATTCCATTACCTATCCAGGAAGCGCATTCCAAGGTCTTATTGATCGGGGGGAGGAGGTGGGAGGATAATTCAGACTAATGAGGAACTGCGTTTCACCTCTGAATGCTCTGCATGCCTCTGTATTACAATGCTACAGTGTGATCGCATCTCTGCACCAATGTTATCATCCCCCAGCAGACTACCTTTTACATACGCTGGAACATTATTGAACACATATTTCTCTCTATCGCTGGGCAGGATTCCATCGTACCTGCCAATGGCAATGTTTGTGCGGTATCTAACCTAATGTACAGGTTCAATATGTGCTTATGTTTCACAGACGTTTTTGATCTCCAGTTTCAAACTGGATCTTATCAACAATAGCTTCAACCTGAATCATCCTGAAAGAATGAGAGAGGACAGACAGACAGACATAGGCAGGCAGACAGACAGGCAGACAGACACAGGCAGGCAGGCAGGCAGGCAGGCAGGCAGGCAGGCAGGCAGGCACACAGACAGACAGACAGACAGACAGACAGACAGACAGACAGACACAGACAGACAGACCGACACAGGCATGCAGACGTGGGCTTGATTGGATGGAGCCCTAGGTGTGTTATTGGCCCAGATGGTCCTCATGTGTCTGGATGCTCTTACACAGTCAACGGGAGCCTACAGCATGCAGTGCGTGTGTGTGTGTGAGTGTGTGAGTGTGTGTGAGTGTGTGTGTATGTGTGTGAGTGTGTGTGTGTGTGTGTGTGTGTGTGTGCGTGTGTGTGTGTGTGTGAGTGTGTGAGTGTGAGTGTGTTAGTGTGTGTGTCTTTGTGTGTGAGTGTGTGAGTGTGTGTACGCACAGTGAATATGAATTGGCTGCATTGGCATGGACTACTGTACTACACTGATTTCAGCCCTAGTGAGATTGTACAGAGAACTAGGCCAGGCAAATACAGCAGCCCACTGACACACAAATCCCACATGGAAAAATCGAGATTCACTCTCTCTCTCTCTCCCCCCCCCTCTCTTTCTTTCTCTTACTTGCTCTTTCTCTCTCTAATCCGACTTTAGAGGGAGTAACCACATCATTCTGTTGTGCATGAGTGTATAAACATGTATAAACATCATCACAACTCCCTCACAAACATTTTTTAGAGGCATTTTCATGTTGTGTGAGTGTCTGTGAGGGAGGCGGATGTAGAGGATTACAGTAGAACTTATAAGAACCTCTTCACCCCCACTACCCCCCTGTACTAACCCTAACCTTAACCCTAGGACCTCTTCACCCCACTACCCCCCTGTACTAACCCTAACCTTAACCCTAGGACATCTTCACCCCCACTACCCCCTGTACTAACCCTAACCTTAACCCTAGGACCTCTTCACCCCCACTACCCCCTGTACTAACCCTAACCTTAACCCTAGGACCTCTTCACCCCACTACCCCCCTGTACTAACCCTAACCTTAACCCTAGGACCTCTTCACCCCCACTACCCCCTGTACTAACCCTAACCTTAACCCTAGGACCTCTTCACCCCCACTACCCCCTGTACTAACCCTAACCTTAACCCTAGGACCTCTTCACCCCCACTACCCCCTGTACTAACCCTAACCTTAACCCTAGGACCTCTTCACCCCCACTACCCCCCTGTACAAGTTTTTCTCCTGTAAAAAAAAATCTTCTTCTAGCATTGTGACTGCCAATGACCCCTGGTCTGAGCATTGATTACTTTATCTTATGATGACTGATGGATAGATGATTCACTTACTTCAACAAATGTATTTGCTGTAAGTCGCTTTGGATAAAGGCATCTGCTAAATGCCATAAATGTAAATGTAAATGAGTTTGATATTGATAAGACTCCCTAATCTGTCTTTCATCTAATGAACAACACGACAATATCCTGTGGCCAAGTCCATTGGGAATGTGTCTGTGATGTGTAAAGTACCTGAGTTCACCTTAAATCATTCAAATGAAAATGAAATGAAAATAAAAACCTTGTGGTTTCTGTATGCGGTGTGTGTCCGACCAGGGCGGACTGAACAAGACCTCTCTTTTGTTACCAGACCTACAATGTAAGGAAGAAGCCTTTGCTGGACCAAAACTACCCTGTATTCCACTCTCTCTCTCTCTCTCTCTCTCTCTCTCTGTCTCTCTCTCACTCTTCCCTGTCCCCCCCCTCTCTTTCCCCCACTCCTCTCTCTGTTAGCGTAAGGACCCTTATGATTCCTTACATTCCTCCCTGTGAAATAAGACATATTTTTCCACCGCAGCGCTCATATATCTATGTATACATAATAAACATGCCACTGTTGTTTTCATAACCATGGCCTGAAGAGTGTAAGAAATGTCTCATGCGAGCCAAGTCAACACCCGTCTATAGAACTAACACACATATCTCGCAGAGCGGTCACCTCTGTCGTTCTCTTCACAGTGCAGAAAGGTTGAACCAACAAAGGCACGATGACAGAGCAGAAGAGATGGAGATGTACTGTCCAGAGGCAGGGACTGAGTTTGGGGAGTAATACCTCATCTTTAATACTACGGTACAGTCAGACACAGAGCACAGGGCTCTTAACCTCCTGCAGTGTTATAGAGTTCGTATTTTTCTAGGTAAGACAGTGGAGTCTATTTTTCGATACCAGTTATCAAATTCCAGGTCTGTTTTGTAGCCTTAGAACTGGCCAATGGCACACAGCCTGTTGACTTCCCCGAATATCAAGATAAACACGACACAGCCTACCGTCAACATACTCTAGAAATCAACATAGAAAATGTCGCTTCTTGTAACTGTTTCCCCCCTCCGGGCCACACATGATCTTTGGTGGCGCACCACTAACCCTAACCCTAACCCTAACCCTAACCCTAACTCTTAGTCCTTTTGTAGGACAGCAGAACGGGGCAAAGAAGTGTACCCCAGGACCCGTTTAGATCATGTCAAGCGGACATCCCTCTCCAGCCCCCCCCTCAGCCCAGACCGTCACTGATGAGACCCTCGCTGACTTCCACCCTTAAGGGTCCCTTTGCGACCTCTACACTCGACACGAAAATCCATTCGCTGTTTATTTATTTCCTCCGGTAAACAATTGAAGGTCAATCAGGGAGAATAGTTGAGTTGGAGCTCTCTTCCTGAGTGGACTATTGGGCCATTGGACTCTGGCCACACCCACAGAGAAAGATGGCCGCCGGCCAACAAAGGCAGGGACAGTGAGAGGGGGCCCGCATTTGTTTCGTCAAAACGGAGAGAGCAATGCTGCCAGAGGCCAAAATGGAGACTCGTAAACAGAGTGAAAGTGACAGAGATAGGAGAGTCTGTTAACAAATTCTTTGCTTAAAGTGCCCACTCCCTCAGTGGTTTAGTGCATTCGTTGTTAATGTTTATATCTAGTTTACATTATCACTAATTCCTGTCCCCCGCTTTGTTATTGTTGAACCCAACGATGGAAAATGGAACAGACTTGTGCTCCACCCAACAGTGATTGATCCCCCTCTTTTTCTCTCTCTCTCTCTCTCTCTCTTCCCTCCCTCCCACTGTTTATTTCTCTCTCTGTTCTATCTCTCTTTCCCTCTATCTTTCTGCTCTCTCTCTCTCTCTCTCTCTCTCTCTCTCTCTCTGTGCCAGCTGTCAACGTTGGCAGTGTGCCACACAGGCGGCCGGTGCTCTGGTAGTGACAGATGCAGTAACCAGCGAGGCAGAGGAGAAAAGAAAAGAACAGAATGAGAGAGGGAGAGAGGGAGAGAGAGGACAGAGAGAGAGGGAGAGAGAGAGAGAGAGAGAGAGAGAGAGAGAGAGAGAGAGGGAGAGAGGGAGAGAGGGAGAGAGAGAGAGAGAAAGAGAGAGAGAGTCAAAGAAAGACAAAAAGAGACAAATGTGGAATAACTAAATTCTGTCCATTGTGTAAGGGGACAAGGTGCTGTATTAGACTATGGCCAATGATCATTACCAAATGGGCCATGGAGGGGTGGAGATGGACAGAGAGAGAGAGAGAGAGAGAGAGAGAGAGAGAGAGAGAGAGCATAAAACAAGATAACACAGGACATTTTTGTAGTAGACTTTCAACAGTACTTTATGTTGACATTCATTATTCACAAAGCCTTATGTGCAGTGAATACAACGTTACATAATCATGTCAAACACAATTTGTGAGAAAGATTTGTTGAAACTCATTCCCTGGATAGCTGATACTGATACACCACATCGGTGTGGCATTGAACTTGAATTGTTAAACTTTTATCAGTTTTTAACATTCCCCACACCATTGTTGAACTATTGGCATTGAATGATCATCTTGGCCACACCATGGCCAGTAACATGTAGTTTCTACACTAAATACACTCATCCTTTCATGTTCATACAGTATAAATGTACAGGTTACATATGTGCTTATGTTTCACAACCATCTTATCAACAAGAGCTTCAACCTGAATCATACAGCAAGAAAAATACTGAAAGAATGAGAGAGGTCAGACAGACAGACACAGACAGACACAGACAGACAGACACAGGCAAACACAGACAGACACAGACAGACAGACACAGGCAGACACAGACAGACACAGGCAGACATAGACAGACACAGGCAGACAGACAGACAGACAGACACAGACCGACAGACAGACAGACACAGACAGACAGACAGACAGACAGACAGACAGACAGACAGACAGGCAGGCAGGCAGGCAGGCAGACAGACAGACAGACAGACAGACAGACAGACAGACAGACAGACAGACAGACAGACAGACAGACAGACAGACACAGACAGACGGACAGACAGACAGACAGACAGACAGACAGACAGACAGACAGGCAGGCAGGCAGGCAGGCAGGCCTCCTTCAGCTTCTGCCAGCGATATCTCCACCTATTACATAAGGAAAACAACATGGAGTCATGTTGGGATGTACGGTTATGCATGTTATTCAGTATGTTTTGTTGTTCAAGCTTTATATAACTCATCACGTGTGTTATGATCTATTCATGGATTAAATGACATTGTTGTGGTAGAGAGGAGGACAATGCACTTGTATCCACACGCCCACACACACACACACACACACACACACACTCACACTCACACACACGGACGCATGTGCACATGCACACACACGCACATACACACGGCTGCGCGCACGCACACACACACACACACACACACACACACACACACACACACACACACACACACACACACACACACCCCTGGCCTGCTCTCTCTACACCTGGGTTGTTTTGTCCCTATGTTGTTGTTTTTGCTTGATTTCTCTCTCTCTCTCTTTCTCTCTCTCTCGCTCTCTTTTCTCTGTTCTTATACCCATCTGGTGTGTATGGAAGCAGTCTCTTGGAGCTAATTCATTTCCTTGGATACCATCTGGTGTGTGACTCTACAGTAAACTGAGCCAGGGTCAGGTTCCTTTGTGAGTGGCAGTGTGTTGTCACCTGTTACACACTGGGAGGGAGGGAGGGAGGGAGGGAGGGAGGGAGGGAGGGAGGGAGGGAAGAGTCGTCCTACGCTATGGGGATCACCTTACACTGGACACTCTCCACAACAGGAGGGCCTAATGCCTCACACACCCATCACTCTGAGCACTCTCCCCAGCTTACACACACACACACACACGCACGCACGCACGCACGCACGCACGCACGCACGCACGCACGCACGCACGCACGCACGCACGCACGCACACACACACACACACACACACTGGAGGCCCCTGTCCAATCAACTCTGCTATATGAGGTTTTGGGAAAAGTCACAAATAACATTGGTCTTGCACAGCAAAGCATTTGTGTCCTTACAAAAACAGTCTTTGCAGTGTGAAACAAAAGACATTTGAATATAAACAGTCACTACATTCTCCCTGTTTTCCCTGTTATTGTTTTACCTCACTCACATCCGTGAGGACCCTTAGTGACCAATAGCATTGTTTGCTTGTGTGAGCATGGAGTAGTTTATGGAATATAAATATGATAATATATGCCATATAGCTGACACTTTTATCCAAAGCGACTTGCATTGCAGGGGGTGCATAGATTTTTCAGTATATATGGTCCCAGTGGGAATCAAACCCACAACCATGTTCGACCCACTCGAAGCCACTGATGGTCCTGTTTCTCTTTGGGAAAGCTCTCCACACACAGATGGTCCTGTACCAGATCCATCTCCTATGATCTCACTGAGAGGAACAACTGAGAATCTGGGTTCCTCATCTCCAGGCGCCGAAAGGCAAACAGCGGAACGTCAGTGATTCTCACAACGGTTCTGAGCAAATTGAATTAGACATATCATCCCTTTAATCAGACGACTTAATTACGAAAGACTTGGTTATGGAGCGTGTCTGCCTGGCTGAGGTGAGCTGGGATAATGATATCAGAGGAGCACCGTTCAATTACAAGACTCAGCAGGTGATTCCCACACACTGCCAGAGATCCAGACTTTACATATCATGTCCAATCATCCTTTTTCTTTAAAAGTCGTAAACGATAGAGTAACACCTTAGGCAAAGTCTTGGAGACTTTGGAAAGTTTTGTCGATAGGAACGATCTGATAGTGAACAGAATCGATAATAGGTGTCTGATCTCTCTTGCGTTCGATTCATGTCCTGAATGTGATCCTGCATTCACTCTAAGACTTCCTCAAATCTGTGTACAAACTGGTGATATCTCACCAAGGCCGAAAGACTTTGAAATAGCCCCTGTAGAGCATGACGGAATATTAATCTACCTCGTTGTTTTTCAGTTTGTGAGCTGGGATGTGGTAAGGAACTGACTGTACGTTTCTTTGCTCAGTTCCAGTCAGATCCATTTCTTTTTCCCCCTCTGCCTTTTCAACCTTCTGTTGATCCACCCCTGGGCTGAGTTGGATTTCTCCAAAGCTCAAGCGTGCCTCTGCCATCTGTGTCTTGTGCTTTGACCCTTTTCCATGGATCAGGAAATAAGGGGTCTTAAACAGAGCAGCGTCTGCTGCAGAATTGCACCCTGACTTTGTCTTGACATGACAGCTGGGTGGGCAAACAGAGCTGTTGGAATGGGGGGTTTGGCAAGGAGAGGCAGGCAAGGAAATACATTGAGTTGTGTGTGACACACTGCTTTGAAAGAAACATCAAGAAAAGACACACCCACACACACACACACACACACACACACACACACACACACACATGCACGCACCAACACACAAGCACCAGTAGTAACAGCAGAACAGTAGCTACAGAGAGTCCTGCTGCTGTGAACAAACTGGCCTAATAGCAGGGTGTGTGTGTGTGTGTGTGTGTGTGTGTGTATGTATGTGTGTGTGTGTGTGTGTGTGTGTGTGTGTGTGTGTGTGTGTGTGTGTGTGTGTGTGTGTGTGTGTATGTGTGTGTGTATGTGTGTGTGTGTGGAGTGTGAGACAGTGTCAGGAGTCCTGCTGGTAGTGTGTG
This sequence comes from Argentina silus, assembly GCF_951799395.1. Classification (NCBI taxonomy): domain Eukaryota; kingdom Metazoa; phylum Chordata; class Actinopteri; order Argentiniformes; family Argentinidae; genus Argentina; species Argentina silus. The sequence goes on from NC_139667.1 coordinate 9,835,352, forward strand.
GGCACAGAAAGGCTGTCTGCTGAGTGTCTATCTATCAGCGAGCTGGCCCTCACCACTGTCCGCCCCCCCCCCCCCGCTGCCTCCAGACTCTGATAACAGCCCCCCCACACAGAGGAGAACCTGCATGGCCTTTCAATGAGCCGGCCACTTCATCTCAGGCCTCCCCAGTCCAGTACCACTCTTACACTTCAATACAGCTTCTGGGAGTTAGGCAAAGCTGTTAGGCTGCTGTTATAGTGACATACTAAACCACAGGTTCTCTCTGAAAGACTAGAGGTGTGTCTGTGTGTGTGTGTGGGGGGGGGGGGGGGGCGGGCAGAGGGGGATTAGGTGAGTGAGTACTAACTCTCTGAGTCATTTCAGCCCCTTCGGCAAACAGATGAAGACCGAAGAAATCAATCCCGGGGCTCATTTAGTCCAATCAATGCTTATGGGGAATCAATCCACAACTGATGGCCGAACACTCATCCAGACTGTCCATGTCAAGAGTAACAGACACTCCACAGCATGTGTCGTTTAGTTGGTGCGCGGTGTGTGTGTGTGTGTGTGTGTTGGATGTGTGTGACGTCAAGATGGGGCCAGGGTCGGGGGGGGGGGGGCACCGGTCTGTCAGACGACCCCAGTCTAAAGCCATCACTCAGGATTGATTGGACCAGAGCCATTAACCCCCTGGCCCTCTCTTTCCTCCTCTCTCCTTCTGTCTCTCTCTCTCTCTCTCTCTCTCTTTAACGGTTGTGCTTTCTCACTCACTCTATCGCTATCCTTCTATCCTTCCTTCTCTTCCTGGCTCCCTCCTTCACAGTCACTGTCCCTCTAGCTCTCTCTCTCTCTCACTCTCTCTCTTTTGTTCCCTCCCTCGATCAACTCTCCTGGGCTCTTTCGATCGCTTCCTCCCTCCCGGGCTCTCTCCCCATCTCTCCATCTCCATCTCCTTCTCTCCCTCTCTCTCTATCCCTCCCTCTCCTCATGGAGGCTCTTTATGGCTGGCAGGGGGGAAATGGCTCTCGGAGCAGGGATCTCCGCCTCATCTGTTTTCATTTCCCTTCCTTGGACGCTGGCCGTCTCCCCTCCTCCCTCCCTCATCCCTCCATCTCTCCCGCCCTCCTGGAGGGATCTGCTCGATTGACAAAGCAGTAAAAAGAAATCCAGCTAAGTAGCTAAGTAGCGAACTAGCGATGCTCACATATGGGCTGGAAATGGCCGTGACTGTCACTTAGCGATCAAGCACAGGGACAAAGTGATGAATTGTGGGAATAGAAGCCATTATTGTGCCCATCCATTTAGGTCAGAGTGCCCAGAGAGGAGAAGAAATCGGCCCTGGGGGGAATGGTGAGGAGGGAGTGATAGTGTGAGGGTCGGGGCAGGGGATTAGTGTAGAGGTATTATGGGTTGAGGATGGGGGTAGTAATGGGGTGAGGGTGGGGGTAGGAATGGTGGTAGTGATGGTGGTAGTGGTAGGGTGGTGGACTGGTTCTGGTGGTAGTGGAGGTGGTGAGTGAACTGGTTCTGGTAGTGGTGGAGGTGGTGAGTGAACTGGTTCTGGTGGTGGTAGTGGTGGTGGGTGGACTGGTTCTGGTGGTGGTATGGAGACAGAGATGGTGGAAGCCATCATGGGATGAGGGGGAGTAGAGGTGGGGTAGAGGTGAGTCTCTAGATGCTCTGTGACAAAGTGTAGCCTTGGTGACAGAGACTGAGGGTGACAGATTGGAGGGTCAGGTCTGACTGAGGTGGCGGGTGGCCTCTGTCCTGAAATGGAAGGTGATTGAAGTCTGGAGATATTCTGTCATCTCCTTTACGAGAGTGGTGACAACCCTGGCCACTTCAGAACAACCAGGCTGAGAGCAATGTTCCTTGACATACACACACACACACACACACACACACACACACACACACACACACACACACACACACACGTGAAACAGACATCAAGTTGTTGTGACTTCTGACTTGCCAACACACGTGACCATCTCCTCAAATACCCGATGTAAACCAGCTATGCTATCACAAAAAAAGGGCACACACACACACACACACACACACACACACACACACACACACACACACTCAGCCACATGTCCACTTACACCAGTTTGGAGTGCAGGCGGCAGTAGCCAGCGTTGTGACTGGAGGGTACGTCTGAAAAGCCCGTGTTCCCAGGGAAGACCACCAGGCGCCGGTGTGGGCTCCTCCAGGTTGCACCCACCGGCTGGTACCTCTGGGGGCTCATCCAGTAGCCCCCCCTCCCCTGGTGGGGTGTGGAGAAGCTCTCCAGCTCAAGAGGCCGGTAGCGCTTCAAGTACAGGGGCTCGTACAGGCTGAGGCTAGGCTTCCTTAACCAACCGGGAGGGAGAGGGAGGGAGAGAGAGACAGAGAGACAGAAATAGAGACAGCGAGAGAGAGAGAGAGAGAGACAGAGACAGACAGAGAGAGAGAGAGAGAGAGAGAGACAGAGACAGAGACAGAGACAGAGACAGAGAGGGAGAGAGAGTGAGAGAGACAGAGAGAGACAGAGAGGGAGACAGAGAGGGAGAGAGACAGAGAGAGAGACAGAGAGGGAGAGACAGAGGGAGAGACAGAAAATCAATACATACAGTGGATTGTTTTGTGTACTCCTTATCAAACACACACACATACACACGTGTTTGTGTGCATCCGCCTGCAGCACAATGCCCAGCGGCTTTATGTTAATGTGGTTCATTATTCTATCATTCTTATGACATTAATGATGTTCAGAGGACAGGAGGAAGCCGCAAAGCACCTTGTCTTTCACACCATGAATCATGCCTGCATCTCACTCTCACCCTCTCTCTCTCTCTCTCTCACCCTCTCTTTCTGTCTCTCTCTCTTTCTCCGTCTCTCTTTCTGTCTCTCTCTCTTTCTCCGTCTCTCTTTCTGTCTCTGCATCTGTCTGTCTCTGTCCCCCTCTCTGTCTCTCTTTCTCTGTCTCTCTCTCTCTTTCTCCCTCCATCCCTCCCTCTCTCCCTCCCTCCCTCCCTCCCTCCCTCGCTCTCTCTCGCTCCCTCCCTCTCTCCCTCTCCCTCTCTCTCTCTCTCATACAGGAGTAAATCTCTTGTCACGTACACACAGAGACATTAGCAGCGTGGCACGGAGCCAAGCAGCCCTGGTGAGAAGTGATTTCCTCTGGCGACTCACGTCTCTCACCATGTGAACAGGGCTTTAGGTGGCTGGGTCAGAGAGAGGGAGAGGAGAGGGGGAGGGTTAGGGGAGGAGGGGGGAGACATGGGGAAGGGGAGGAGGGGGGAGACATGGGGAACAGAATGAGGATGCTATCCCCTGTCCCGGGGCCATGGCAGGAGTGTGTGTGTGTGTGTGTGTGTGTGTGTGTGTGTGTGTGTGTGTGTGTGTGTGTGTGTATGTGTGTGATGTGGGTCCAGCTCGTCTCTGGTTTCAGCTGTGATGTGAGGCTGGCTGTGGTGAGAGACAGGGGGTAACTCTAGTGGAACACCCGGGGATAGAGGCCCCTGACCCCCCCCCCAACACACACACACGGACCCCCAGGGCCACAACGGATCACCCCCCCCCCCGCCCCTCCTCCCTCACTCCCCTCCCTCCCCCTCCTCCTACCTCCTCTCTCTCTCTCTCCCTTTCTCTCCCTCCCCCTCTTCTCCCCCTCTCCCCTTCCCAACTCAAGCCTCTTTCTTCAACCTCTTCTCTCTCCCCTCCCTCTCCTTCACCCTCTTCCTCCTCCTCTCCCCCTCTCCTCTACCCTCCTTTCTATTTCTCCCTCCCCTTCCTTTCTTCTACCACCCCCCCACCCCCTTCTACCTCTCCCTCTCATTTTCCCCTGGCTGCTCTGTATGAGAGAGAGAGAGAGAGAGAGAGAGAGAGAGAGAGAGAGAGAACCAGTCCAGCAAGCAGACAAAGCCACATCAAAAACACTCACAAAAACAACAACATGTGGGACGTTATGGAACATATAGGTGTGAAATATCATGAGAAAGTAAAGAGATTTGACTCGACTTGTATCCCCATAAGGCCTAGAGGCGGAATACATTACAGCCACGTTATTGCCTGAAATGCATAGTCAACATACCTCATGTTCACAATACACCCCTGGCCCTTTTTTGAAAGCAGCTCTTTTGGTAAGTGTGTGAGATTGTGTGTGTGTGTGTGTGTGTGTGTGTGTGTGTGTGTGTGTGTGTGTGTGTGTGTGTGTGTGTGAGAGAGAGAGAGGCTGAACATGAACCTGTCAGCAGGCGCCTCAGGAGCAGCGGTAATCAGCAATCAAACAGAGCGCTCCAAACAGCACCTCTCTCTCTCTCTCTCTCTCTCTCTCTTTCTCCCTATCTTGCTCCCTCTCTCTCCCCCCCCCCCCCCTCTCTCTCTCTCTCTCTCCAGGACTGTTTTTCACTTACATACAGAGAGACCGGGAAACAAATCATGTTGATATAGACAAGGTCCTTGTTCGAACCATTTCCTTGTACTAAAAGAGTGCCACTGTATGATGATGTTGCTATTCTTCTCTGGGTCGGCTTCTATTCCACACTGGCCTAATTAGCACAGCATGCTCAGAGTCAGTGGGATGAGATCAGATGCAGCAGAGCCACAGAGGCTGGCGGTGCATCTAAAGTGGGCTTACACAGTTGGGTTGGTGTAGGGACACAGGGTGAACGATGAACTTATATGCACTCTGCAAAAAATACTCCAAAACAACTTTCAAAACAGTGGAGAAAGGAACACCAAGGTAAAAACACAGATATCTGTGTAGAGTGTGTAACTCATTTAGTGCCGCACGGAGGGGGGGGGGGGGGGGGGGGGGGTGTATAGTCACCCAAATTGTCAACATTCTAGAGTGCCAAGGGTGACTTTATTCAGCAATAATGCATCACTGATCACGCTTCATTTTGTAGCCAATCAAAGTGTTGTTGCTAGGTAAATACCACCTAAAACACTTGGCACTCTAGGTGGTGAGTGTTCCAGAACACTTTGGCAGAGAGTGAGTTAAACCACTCTCGATGCGCAACAACAACAACAACACAACGACGACGGAACGCCAAACACCGGAGGAGTGTGACTAGAAAAAAAAACAAATGAAAAAAAACAAAAAAAACAAAAAAACAACCGCACTGCATTTCTCAGAAAAACATTCCACCAACAAACACCACCCTACTGTTCCCAACCACAAGCATCCCAGTCACTGTCGTGTTGGGACCTGACAGAGCCGTGAATGGGTGTTCACAAGCCCTGCTGTGACTTCTGTGACTCACGTCTGTCCTCGGTCCCAGACACTATTGATCAACGACTGAAAAACCACACATGAATTATGAAATGAGATTGGCATAACGCTCTCTGATGAAGATGTATCCTGCACTGTGATGATGATGATGATGATGATGATGATGATGGTCTATGTGATGAAACATAGCCTACCTCAGAATGTAGTTGGCTACATATTCAGCGGTCTCTGGATACATTGTTGTCCTCCTTATACTCTTACCCCTTTTGTGATAGTGCAGATAGCTACTTATGTAGAGTGTGTGTGTGTGTGTGTGTGTGTGTGTGTGTGTGTGTGTGTGTGTGTTTAGAGTGGTGGGTCATGCTCAGGGGATAGGGCGTGTGTGTGTGTGTGTGTGTGTGTGTGTGTGTGTGTGTGTGTGTGTGTGTGTGTGTGTGTGTGTGTGTGTGTTTGTGTGTCTGAGTGTCTGATTTAAGAACATGGTACTCCCTCAGGTCGGGAATAAGCATGAGTGCATCTCTACTAAAATAGAGCTCCTTCATGGGGGATTTTGGTTGGTCCATGCATAGCAGAGAGAGTCTCACACAAGGAGAGCCATGTAGGGGCTAGTGGCGAAGCTTGTCTGGCCTTGGACATGCAGTACAGCACACCCAGGATCACCACCACAACAACATTCAGGACATGACGACACATGACGACACATGACACACGGTGCTAGACTCAATCAAGACAGTACGCTGAAATACATTGATATAAAAAGCCGATGTTCTGAGCTTTAAGACACAGCGTATCGTTTGAGATTCGGGTCGGGACAGGCGCCGTCGACTTCGGTTCGATTCCGAGTTTCGTGTGCTTGGTTACAGATCCGAACGCAATAGAATCAGTGTCCTCCGTAAGGACACCGGCAGTTCGCAATATACTGCTGTCAATGCCGAGTAGAGTCTTGCTTTTGAAAGGAGTGGTTCTGCTTGAGGAGGAAACATAAGCTTGTCAGTCGTTTTTTGCCTCATTAAATGTGCAGACGTGCCCTACTTTCTTCCCCAGGTCCATGGACGTCCATGCTAGGGAGCATACTGGGGAGAAGAGGCTGATTCATTATACATCTACACCCTTCCTCCTCTGTTATAAATGATAGTGTGTGTGTGTGTGTGTGTGTGTGTGTGTGTGTGTGTGTGTGTGTGTGTATGTACTTATGAATGTGATAGTGATATTGTGTGTGGCACGCATGTGTGTGTGTGTGTGTGTGTGTGTGTGTGTGTGTGTGTGTGTGTGTGTGTGTGTGTACTTATGAGTGTGATAGTGATATTGTGTGTGGCACGCATGTGTGTGTGTGTGTGTGTGTGTGTGTGTGTGTGTATGTGTGTGTGTGTGTGTGTGTGTGTGTGTGTACACTTATGAGTGTGATAGTGATATTGTGTGTGGCATGCATGTGTGTGTGTGTGTGTGTGTGTGTGTGTGTGTGTGTGTGTGTGTGTGTGTGTGTGTAGGTGTGGCCCACATGTCTGTGTGTGTGATAGTGTGTGGCTCCTCTGTGTGTATTCTCCCTCAGGTGTCTCCCTTTTCCCTCTTTCCCTCCTTCACTTCCTGTTGTGCCTTCAGACCTCTATCTGCACATTCTGCCCCTCCCTTCCACCTCCAGGCCCGGTCCTCCCTCCTGTGACATTGAGCAGCCCAGAATTCCTTCCCTGCCACACCCTTTTATCTCCCCTTCTCTCTGTCAAAGGGTTATACACTGTCAAATACAGACCAGCTGGAATTCCATTGGTATTCATGTATAGAATCCTTTACCCTCTGGCTCATAACCTGGTACTGTTTAATATGCTCGTTCTCATTTCAAAATGTAATTTACCTCAATATGTTACAATATGAGCAATAGGCGAGACATCTATTAGTCTATATTTATGACATTTGCCTGTAGGTTTATGTGTATGAGAGTTTATGTGTATGAGAGTATGTAGTCTAATAGCCCTTTTGAAACGAAGGAGAAGACCTGGGTAATATCACCTCTGTGTTCTGATGTATCAGAGCCCAGGCAGACAGAGAGAGGAAGCCAGACACAGGGACCACAGAGATAAGGACCAGCAAAGCTCCACAGCTCCCTCAGGTACAGAACCACTCCATCAAACACAGGAATTTAAACAGATAACTCTGAATTTGAGAGTCAAAGCAACATTCAAACAGGGGAGGGATTTTTTATGACAATCATTCTGTGATTCTGTGAAAAGACATCTGAGGTAACTCTGATGTAACTGCACGGGAGACGAAAACACCTGAGTGCTTCTAGGTACATCTGCAAAACAACATTGCTCTCCCCAACCCCACCAAAGTGCTCAGGAGTGAGACTGTGGAACAAAACACACTGACATGCTTGGAGATGTCTCTGTGAGTGTGACAGACACGCACGCACGCACACGCACACACACACACACACACACGTGTGCACGGGCACGCACACACACAAACACACACACACACACACACATACACACCTGCCACACCTGGCCCGCAAATCAAATCTGTCAACAGGGGTCCTGCAGCACTTTGAGACCCACTGGGCTGGTTCTTCTGCTCCAGTCAGACCAGGATTTGAAACACAAGCTTGGCCCAGATCAGCAGCAACCGGTGACAAAGCTGCAGGCTCTTCTCATCATATTAACAGAAAAACATCCATAACAGACAGGCTGCACACTGTAACCACTACATACATTACTGTATGACAGCTTTAGTGCTGCTAAATAGAGGACCATGTGATGAAACAGACACATTGGTTCATGTTCATGTTCATGTCATGGAATAAACAGGCAGATCGTCATACTACTGCTCTAAGACTCTAAACCACATGAACACGGTACAAACTTGTACAAACATGTACACACCCTCATTAACTATGACCACAAACACACTTGAATGTGCATTATACAGGTGTTGGAAGCCTTGCTTCTATTCCCTGATAAAGTAACAGCTATTTATCACGTTTCAGTAGTCGTTTTGAGAACTATATTTCTGAGGGAAGGGCAGAAACCACCATTTATCACGAAATAAGCACTTAAGGCATTGTTTTCTTGTCAGAATTCTCTGTTTTGTTTTGTAAACCATTGTATCAAAACAATAAGGCGTTCAAGTCTGTGCTTTATCGTGGATAAAGTCAGACCTGAGGGGTTGCCTTACTGTTCATGGCGTTGCTTAAGGATAAAAGTTCCTGCTAAGTGCTTTTCATCAGAAAGCAGAGAGCAAAATGAGGAACAGTTTCAAGTTTGGTTGCGGCCGCTGCCTGGAATCCCCTGGTTTACCATCTTCCCTGAGCATGTTTCCTGAAACAAAGCCAGTGGTTGGAAATCCCCAAACAGACAGAGGTTTATAGACAGTTTAATCTCTACTCGCTGCCTCTGACAGAAAGCACACTGGCTTAACAAAATCCCCAAATCCCAAATGCTGCTTTTTAAACACTTGTTTCAACAACACAAATGCACCCAGGCTACGGGAATTATGGATTTCATCACTTTTGATGTCAGCAACGTTAATATTTTCAAGCTGGAGATAAGGACAGGACACTCTAACACAAGCGCACGCAACCTCTCGAAGCGACTGGTGCTTTTTTTTTTTTTTTTTTACATAAATAAAGATTATATATTTTTAGAACCGAGCCCGCAGAGTAAGCTTAATATGCTTCAATCAAATGTCAGAGTACTCACTTTGCAGGACCATGACCACAGTCAACCTCACCGCTCTCCATGTTCACCCAGGAGCACCAGGGCTGTGAGCCTGTGGACCTGGCTTTGGAGGAACGGGATTGGGTAGTGAGTCTACATTGGATGAAAAAAGGCTTTTAGGAGGCACTCATTGCAAACATTCAAACCTAAAACCTCATGTGTCTTTACCCCCCCCTCCCCATCCCCCAGGACGGACCCCCACACCAGGGGGAACATAGCCTCCTGTTGGGACCATCCTGGGGGCGTCAGTTTGTGGGGAGGCCTTCAGGGGGGCTCATTGAGTGGTCATTAGGGTTTGTTTCAAAGAGAGATCATTCATCATCGCCATGGAGGAGTTTGGGGTTTTCCAATAAGGAATGGATTTGAACAGCGAAGGCAGACATACTACATGGACTAAATAAAAGGGTTTTCCAGGAACCGCTGTGCATGTGATAGACTTGGGGAGAGCTGTCCGTCAGGGGTGACTCACTGGTTTACACTCCCTCAGCGATGTGGAGTTCATTCACAAAGCTGAGTCACACTGAAGTCAGGTCCCACAGGCAGGCACAAACACACACACGCACGCAAACACTCACACACACGCACACATACACACATACACACACACGTGCGCATGCACACGCACACATACACATACACACACACTCACACACACACATATACACTTTCATGTTCCTCTGAGGCACTGGGAGGCCACCCAATCTGTCATACTGTCAACTCGTCACATCCAGTGAGAGTAGAGGCCATGAAAAGCAGAATCCCGAGCCAAGCACATTTCTTATTTACAAGGCCTCACTCTCAGCTGTCCCACATCCTCTGTAACATACCAGTAGGACGGGAGAGGGGAGCCACATGGCCCAATCTGTTGTTACTGGAAAGCTTGCTGTGCACAGTGTATGTGTGTGTGTGTGTGTGTGTGTGTGTGTGTGTGTGTGTGTGTGTGTGTGTGTGTGGGTGTGGGTGTGGGTGTGGGTGTGGGTGTGCGCGCGCGTGTGTGTGTGTCTGTGTTGCATGTGTGTGTGTGTGTGTTTGAATGGGATGTTGCTTTAGAGGCATCCAGGCATCTCTCGGCCATTGGCTAAGCTCCACACACTGATGTCACCTCTTGGCAAGACTTTGTGATCTTTGGACCTGATCAGCAGTTCCATCACGGCCAGCCAATCAGCTCCCAGGGATTTGACCAGGGGGCGGTGATGTCATACAGTAGGGAATGCAAACAAGCAGTGAGGGGGGGCAGCGGCCACACTTTCCAATTGTTTGAAGAGATTGTCTGTTCGCGGGGCAATGCAAACATCCAGCCAGCTGTGACCATGTTGATTTTTTCACCGGGCAAGTGTGTGCTTAGGGGAGTCGGTGGAGGGAGTGTGTGAATATGTGTGTACGTGTAGAGCATTTAACACCACCACTACCATACCTTCCTCATTCTCTATCCTGTCCTACACTCTTCTTAGCCTTTTTTGTGCTAAATATTGTGTAAAAAGAATTCACTTCATTTGTCAACAGCTTTCAGAGGAGATGAGCACACTCGGCTAACCTCTTTTCTCCCTCCTTCAGAGTTGCACAAAAATAAGGAAATCACACCTCGAGTCCGAAATAAATCTTACATGTGTCGTCTTCTTCTCTATATGCGTTGGTCGCATCCTGTCTCTGGAGTGTTTGAGCGTATCACATCCTGTGTCTCTAGAGTGTGCCCATGTTGCCCCACAGCGGGGTGACTCAGACGCTCAGCCGAGAGGCAGCAGATGAAACACTCCTGTCGTCGTCACAGCCTGTGAGTGGTGTGACACACTTCGACTGCGACACATGACTGAGATGTGTCGTAGTAGGGTTAGGTTTGAGATCACATGGTTTCCCCCCTGTTATGGATACCCTGGCGGTATGAGGTTGTTCTGTGTTTCACTAGGTAAAGTAGTTCTCACATTTCAATGTTTGCATGATGGCCAACTTACTTCAGTCCCTCAGCCCTTGGCATTTACTCTGCGGGGGCAAATGGGTGAATGATAAATAATATGGTGTCCAGGTGTGGAAGAGTAGAGAAAGTCTGTGGTACACTGAGTGAGGAAGAAGGGAAATACCTGCCTGTGATGGGGAAGCCCCATGCCGCAATCTCAATCATAAAGCCACACAAACACACACACACACACACACACACACACACACACACACACACACACACACGCACACACACACACACACGCACACACACACACACACACACACACACATACGCACACACACAAACACACACACACTCACACACAGATGACAGACCACAACTGACATTTGCACCATATGGGTTACAGTAGGTTGAGGAACCTACAAAGTTGAAACACAAACCCAACAGAGAGAGAGGAAAATGTAGCCCAACCTCAAATGAATACAAACCTACCCAGGTTTCAGGTCACTGCACCCACAAAACAGATCTAAACGTCTCTCTGACTGATGAGGGTCTAGTACAGTGAGAGTACAGTGTCCTAGTTATCACAGTTAACACCCAGGTGATGACTGAGTATTTTGATACAGGCAGTGTATTTGAGAAAGAAATCTCTATTTCTCTCCTTAAAGTTCATTTCATTGAACTATGAATTAAGTGCATCCAGATACTATAAAGGCACTGTGTCTGAGTAGCCCCACACAAATAGTTGACCCTTTCATGAAACTGAATATTCAAATGACTTAATAAAGTCACTATGGCTTGAATGCAACAGTTCACTCATTAACTGGACAAACCCGCAAAGGAAAGAATTGGCCCTTTATCGTGGAGCGTGACTGACTTTTACGGCTGTAAAGCCATCGGGGTGAGATGGAGAGAGTTCAGCGACCTGCGGTTTAAACAGTAAAGGCCTGGTCAGCATGGGCTCCAAAATGGGAGGTCATTGTCCTCACAGGGGTTTCCTCTGCACCACAGATGACACCATAACGAAACTTAAGAAAGGGGATGAGAGAGAAAGAAAGTTCGAGAAAGAGAAAGAGTGAGTAAGGAAAAGGGAGGCTACTAGAAGCATAAGTGGAAGTGGATCTAGTCATGGGGAATGTCCCCTTTGGCATTGAAAGATATCATGTGTGACTCGTTCTAAAAACACATTTGTACAGTTGGAGGAAGTCTTCAAACAGATGCGTCCACACATTCATGCATAGACACTAACACACATACCAGCGCCCTACACACAACACAGCATATATTCTCACTCACACTGAAATCTACGAGACTAATCAAAACCTGTATGGGCTACATCATCATAATTATCATCAAGATCATTTAGTCATTTTTCGCAAATTTATAATTAGAGAGTCGTTAACCACCTAACTCTGTCAATCAACGATCGCCCCTTTTCTCTCTCGAAGTTTAATTGCGTATGACTTTACGCCTCTCTGTCAATGGATGAATTTCGAAGCAGATTCCAAACAATAACACTCAGTGACCTTGCATTTTTCCCTCCACCACTAATTACACCATCAGCCATGTCTACATAGGCGCTGTTTAAGCTTGATTTAATGGGCATGTCAGCCATTACGAGGTGAGAGAATGGTTCCTCTATGGGATTCTCAGTGGCCCCACGTGGGCCAGAGAGAATAGGACCGGCGCTATACGTGCCAAATGTGGCGGCACCTGGCCATCAAAATATGAAAAAGATCATTAACTTTTTATTTGGGCTTATAAAGACATGGGCTTCTTGGTTGACACCTCCTGCCAACCTCAGGGATTCGTCAGCAGAGGAGGTTTGTTTTTTGTCTCTCTCTCTCTCTCTCTCTCTCTCGGTGGTAAAAGACGTTAACAATCGTTAGGATAAGCGGAGTGGCTGTAAAGCCATCTGTTTTTATCACCTGTCTTAAAAAAGAGGCAGGGACTGCACTCTGTCTCTTTTGTGGAGTCCACTCCAAATGTCCCAAAATGTTCAGATGGGGTGAAACCGCAGGGACTGGGTGACCCCCTACCCACTGGCTCCCTACCCATCAGCCACTGGGTCCACTGATCTAGAACAATGGAGAGAGTCATCTATGGTCGTCATCAACAGCTACAGCTACAGCTACAGCTACAGCTACAGCTACAGCACCCACTGCCTTCAGCGGTCACTCACAATTACTTCAATTACGGCCGTTCACATTGACCACTATTAGTCATGGATGGTCGCTAGCGACAAGCCCTGTGCTGGTCAGTGGCCAGGGGCGATAGCCACCCTTTAAAGAGTCTGGTTCCATATTCAGTTGCTCTCCGTTCTCTGTTCCTCATCTTAATGTCAGTGGATAGAGGAAGGAGGGATGGATTTAACATAGAAAACATTCAGACCACAGAAAGCTGTATTCACAGTCTCCTCAGCTGGAGGTGTCCCTCCTCTCTGAGCCCTGAGGATTGGGCTCCTGCTGATCAGCCTGTAAAGGGAGGGACCCCCAGACCACAAAGACCTGCATGTGCTCTGCTCTGCTCTGCTCTCCCCCAGGACATACTCTGAGTGGAAGGGGAGGGGGGGTGGGAGTGGGGGGTGAGGTTTTCCTTTTTTTTCTCTCTGTGTCCGTCAGACGCCCTGCTTCTTGATGAAAATGTCCCGCTGGATGAGGGCATTAGACGCCCAGTTCTAATCCCGTGTAATTTCCCACAATCCCCTTTGCTTGCGCCCTGCCAAGGAGGCCTTGGGCCACCCTGCTGAGCTCCCCGGCTGCTGGCTCGGCGTTCCCACACCCCCACGCACACACACACACTTCCTCCTCCTCCTCCTCCTCCTCCTCCTGGGAGAGAGAGAGAGAGAAAGCAAGAAGGTCTGTCTCCCCCTCTTGCGTTTTCATCTCTCTTTCTCCCTTTTTCATAACTCTCCGGTTATTAAAGTCTCGGCACTCTATTGATGTGTGCGTTGTCAAAGCGTGATCTCACCCTAAGGGGGCTTCAGGACCGAGCAGGACGCAAATTCACTTATCCTCACATAACACGTATCTTCAGTTTTTGACGTATTGCCCCAAAATCTCTCGACTGTTTCAACCAGGCCACACCATTGGGAAGGCGTACTATCATGTATATGTTCAGTAGGAGACCAGTCTGGATAAAGGCAGAGAAAGACCTCGGCCTTTTGGTCATTAGTGGAATTAAACCCAGGGTCCACTTTTGGCCCAAATCACTAGTGTTGCGGTTGTATAATGTTGCTATAATGTGTGTTTGTTTGTGTGTGTGTGTGTGTGTGTGTGTGTGTGTGTGTGTGTGTGTGTGTGTGTGTGTGTGTGCGTGCACGTGTGTGTACACTGCCTGTCATAATCCACCGCAATCTCCTGCTTACGTAAAATGCTTTATGATCATCTTTTTTATCAGGATTCACAACTGGAGGTCAGCTGGTGAGGAAGAGCTCTGAACGACGCCACTGCCCACCCTCATGTCCACATGGTCTATTTCAGGAGCCCTAACCCATAAAACAAATGATAAATATGATTTAATCTTCAACAAAACCATGCTGGAGAGTGCCTACAAATGAAAAGGGATGAGGATGAATCCCATGGTGGCACCAAAGAACACATTAGCCACTAGCATTAGCCACTAGCCACCATTTATCACACACATTAGCATTAGCATAAGCATCTAAAGTCTACATAATAATACTCGTCATACCTTGCCATGTTCTGACCTCAGCAATCACCTACTTTATGTCATGACTGTGTAAGATCAGATGTCCTCATTGGTTGTGAATGTTAGTGTCGTCTGCGATGGGTACCATGGTAAGGCTTTACTTCAACTACAGTTGCCTCTGATAATGGCTGGGTCAAGTTAAGGGAAATGACATGTATATTGTATGTATATATATATATATATATATATATGTGTTATCTGGGTATTCCCTTCTATAAGCAGATGTGGCCTTGCCCTATATTCTACTCTTACAGCACCTGAAACTTGAGACATACAAACAGAAGTGTTTACCCTCTCACATTAAGAGCTGTGAGCCACATGTGTGACTCTCACCAGTAACACTTCTATGTGTGAATGTGTGTGTGTGTGTGTGTGTGTGTGTGTGTGTGTGTGTGTGTGTGTTGTATATTTCAAGCCTGTGTATGTGTGCGGTCCACATATTTTCATGTCTGTACATTGGTTTGTATGTCTGGTCAACATTTGTGCAAGCATGTGCATCTTCAGGCAGTCCTGGATAGGTTTAAAGGTCCCAGAAGGTCTCTGTGCATGTGTGTGTTTGCGAATGTTTGTATGTGTATGTGTGTGTGTGTGTGTGTGTGTGTGTGTGTGTGTATGTGTGTGTGTGTGTTTGCGTGTGTTTGCATGCTCACTAGCGTCTTTGGCCTGCCTCCTATTTGTCGCCTCAGTGGCTTCTGAAAGTCAGCCTTGGGTCTGGCAGCGACACCTCGCCTACTCTGTGCAGCTCCGCCGCTGTAAACCCAGCCTCTGCTGCTTACCGTCAGCAAGGCGAGGAGAGGACACGGGCCAGAGATCAGCCACAGCTACCAATGAGCACTCAATACAGCCAGTGATGCGTGCAGTACAAACACACACACACACACACACACACAAACACACACACACACACACACACACACACACACACACACACACAGAGAGCTGGAGTCATGCCAAGGGACCTTCACTGTCAGCGACTGCATCCAGCCTCACAATTCAAGGCCCACTGTAAACAATTTATATACGGCTGAGTGGAAATAAAATGGAAATGGGCTACAGTATCTTGGCAAGCTGCAGTATGTAACATCATACATTATCTCCTATCTCTAAGACTAGAATGAAAGAATTTACCTGAGGAAATGAATTAGTGACTAAAGTTGTGTGAAAGTTCTGGGGTACAGTAGGGTGAGGCAAACTTTTGCAATGCTTTCAGTTTATCCATTGTTGAATAGGCGTACAGTATTTCAGACTCAGGAGCTTGGAGGTCAGCATGAGGACAGGTTTGTTTCTCCTCACCAAGGCCAGGCATTTTGACGAGGCCTTCGTCATAGCCCTCATAAACTTCTAACCTCTGTTGAGTCTCACCATTGAATTAACTGTAAATAAACTCCAGGAAATAGTTGAAATGACATCGCTGGCATATGTTGACATACCAATGTCCGGTCCTCCTCTTCCCATGGATATGAGGTTTTAATGACAATAATAACTTCACAAACAATAATAAACTGCAGTAAACTTTTGCCAAGACAGAGGCGTTGAGAGAGCTTGGGACTCCTAGATAGAACAGCCTACTTTAGAGGTTTCCCTCGTTTTTTTCCAGAGGCTAACAAGCGTCTTTTCAACCAAAAGACAAATAATACCATCAGTGGCTAAGGCTCGGCCAACTCAATCCTGACTGCATCTTGAGTTGTGTTCATAGTCTTGTGGTCCTGTTGACATGGTGTTCAGTTCTCCTTTACATTGGCTGAAATGACAAGCAATTGTAGGCTGTGGTTGATTGCAACACAGGAGTCATCTGTTGTTTCTGACTCAACTGAAACACAGCTATCAGCATAGGCACAGTCCACGGTGGAGTATCTGGAGAAAAGACACAACAGGAAATCCACTGTTAGAAAAAATGACGAGAGCTGACTCAAAGCATGAAAGTTTATTCTGGAGCAAGGTTCACTGTCATCACTTCCCTTTCTTAATACAGTTTTTTTTTATTTTTGGTGGGGGGGGGGGGGTTTAGAAAGTCTGAGCTCAGCAAAACCTAAATGTGGTATTCTCATTTCCTTTAATATTGGATGCACCAGTAGTCAACAGCCTGGTCCCAAATGTGGATGTGCTTCAGTCAACTCTTATGGATCTGGCAAGTACTGTAGTACACGAGGACAAAGACACGCTCCTAATGGTGCATAGTACAAACACAACATGCATCATTCTACATCATATAGACCTTATACTGTACCAGGGTCACAGCAATGAATGAACACCATCTCGTTGTTACCAATGACATGCCTATTCCAAAAAAAAAAAGTCACACCTTCCGGCTGTCTTTACATTTAACTGAATCGTTAGAGGTGTGTGTGGCTGCTTATTGGTGTATTTCAGCGCCGATGTGGGAAGTCGTCCTCGTGAGGGGGGGGGGGGGGGGTGTTGGGGCCAGATGTACTGTAATCATACGGCCATAATGTGTACGGCGTGACCGTGAATCATTGGAAACAGCTGAGCAATGTGAACATGGACGGCCCCCACATATGGACCTCGTTCTCTGTGGTGGTGGAGTGAGGGGTGGAGTGGGGGGGGGGGGGGGGGGTTCCATGGGACATTTCTCACAGTGGGTGGGTTGGTGGGTTGGTGGGTTGGTGGGTTGGTGGGTTGGTGGGTTGGTGGGTTGGTTGGAGGAGCTGGTCGTGGTGGTGAGGTCCTGTACTGTACCGTTTACAAGCATGACACAGTGTACAGTGTGTTTATGTTCCCCTCAGCTGACTCCCCCTCCCATCATGCATCGTTGTGGAATGTAAGATGGCGTCTCAGACAGGGTGAGGGAGGCCACCGGGGGACTGTCTCTGCGGTCTGCCACAGTGGGAACGGGAGATAAACACTGAGAAACATGAGTTCCATTGATGATGATGATGATGGTCCTTCTGGGTAGGCAGGCGGCCCACTGCTCAAACACAGGGAACCCAAAAACACAACGCTTTGAAAAACAAAACAAAGAGTACTGTAGATTTCGACACAAGCAGAAATGTTGACGGTTTGAAATTCGAAGAAAAAACATGTTTAATTGTACAGAATGAAAGCCTGTAGCATATTTCTACTGTTCATACAAAGTGACAGAAAGCAGCCACCGGTACAGCCAACTGTATTGTGATGCACATACTGCAAATCCTACCACAAGTATCTCATTAGTCCCATCCCCTATTGTGCTTTGTCAATTTTCGACTTTGCACAATCCTCCTCAATTCCCCTCTCTACAGCTTCCTCTCATCCCTTCATCCTCCATCCTTCATCCTCCGTCGCTGGTCGGACCTCATCAGATCCCTGTCTCCCAGATCCCCTTAAGAACAATGGAATCCAATCTCCATCTCCTGCTAAGCTCTGAGGCAAAGCCCTTCTCTGCCCCTCCACTCAGCCCCACACAGCTCAGAGGTCAGGGAGTTCAGATAACACCGGGCAGCATCATCCATCAGCTCCAGACCGCAGTTCAGCTTAGCACACGATCAACGGGGTGAGTCTCCCTGGCACGTAGACACATTGTACTGCAGGCAGGCAGGCAAGCAGGCAGGCAGGCCACCTCCAGAATCCCCTCCTCTCAAATAAGCAGCCATCGCATGTCTAACCTCCTTTGGGCAGGGAGCTAACGAGAGGCAGTGTGTCTCTTGAAGCTTTGGCTTTGTCCAGCCGCTGCCGCCGATATCGACTGTTCTCTGTCTGTGTGGAGTGGGATGAATAGCCGTGTCTGCGGCACAATGAATAGGGCTGTCTGTGAGTGGGGGAGTGTGAGGGAGTCCATTCTGATGAATGAAAGAGAGCACTGACGGCCAGGGCTGGAGGATTACTATACACACTTCATTAATGGCCGGTGTCCCTGTGTCTAGTCTGCTGTTCAGAAACCCCCCCCCCACCACACCCCCGGTAACAAATAGGAATGGATGATAGACGATTATGAATGAATAAAGATGTGCTGTAATATTCACCCAGAATGAGAGTGTCATATCTATCTGTCAAGCTTGTTTGTATTCTGAGAGTCAGCGAGCAGCGTGGTCGTATTGATCTGTAGGAGGGATGGAGGGATGGACCGCTTCCCTGGTCGATCAAACAGCCACCTCAGAGAAACGCCTCGGAATACTTTCAGTTGGTTTCAGATTCAGTTCTCTGACTTTCATGAGTTGACTCATGGCTGAATGCAGGAATACAGTCCATTCTGAATCCTAATACATGTATACACAAGTAGACAGGCTGAAACACTTAGAATAGCATTAGCTTAGCTTCACAGCATACTTCATGTGATTTA
>NC_139667.1:9854345-9856845 GCF_951799395.1 Argentina silus
GAACAAATGTCTCTGTTGCATTTTTTTAGGAGGAGGAGGAGGAGGAACATCAAGGTGAAGTCAGCCAGTGCCGTCCCTCTTCAACACAGCACGGTGAGTCTGAACTGCACAAGTGTACAGCAGGCTTGAGCCAAATAAAATAAAATCAAAACAAATCAAATCAAATCAGATCAGATCAGATCAGATCAAATCAGATCAAATCAGAACACATTGTAATGGTCATTTACACAGTATACAGGATACAATGTCATATGAATTTGCAGTGCAAAGTCATAATAATACCAAAATGAAAACAATAATGATAGCAAAACAATGGCAATAGCATAAAGTGTAAAGTGTCATAGACAGTGCTATAGCTAGGGGTAAAGTGCTATAGCTAGGGGTAAAGCTAGGGGTAAAAGTCTGGGCGTTTGTGTGTCTCTGTCTCTATGGCTGTTTTTATTTCTCTCTTTCTATCCCCCCTCCTCTCCTGACGTGTGTATGGGCCGTCGGGGGGGGGGGGGGGGGGGAGAGGATGCCGTGTGGGGGTCCTGAGCGTTTCACAGACTATAAGCTGCCTGCGTGCCCAGCCCTGCCCTGCCCTGGGAGGCCATGGCTGCTGCAGACAAAAGGAGGGAAACATGTATGGAAGGTCAGCGGTCAAACATTCAACTTCCTGCCATTGGGTAGAAGGGAGGGGGAGGGACAGGGGATGGGGGGGGAGACGGGGGATGTTCTATGCAGCTGTGAATGCGCCCTCCCCCTCAACCCCCCCTCCCCCCACCCTTGTGGAACATTAGGGGTACGGGAGGAACATTAGCACCGTATCCTCTTTCTGTTTAAGTGCCAGCGATCCCTCTCTCTCCCTCTCTCTCTCCCTCTCTCTCCCCCTCTCTCTCCCTCTCTCTCCCTCTCTCTCTCTCTCTCTCCCTCTGTCAGCACGACCCTCACAGGGCCACGCCACATCAATCACTCCCAGGCTGCTGCCACCTCTGTCGGGGGGCTCTAGGGCGGGGAGGTGGTCCCCCTGGGCTGGAGGTCTCTGGGTCCTGGGTCTCTCTCTCTCCCACAGGCCCACCCCCCCCCCCCCCCCCCCCCCCCCGGTGCCATCCAATCCCCCAGCGAGCCTCTGCGGACGGAGGTGGTTTACTCTGCGGCCCCCTCTGTTTGTTTTTTCTTCTCCTGGTGTTGGTTCTGCTAAGCACCCCGCTTAGCGACTTAGCTTAGCGAAGGGAGGCCCGGTGTGTGTGTTTAGGTGTGTCGCTGATCTCCTGTGCCCCAGGGAAGGGAGAGGGGGGAGGGAGAGGGGGGGCATGGGTGTGGGCAGGGGCTCATAGGTGCAGGGTGGACATGTGATAGGACTGACACCTGAGGTGTCCAATAAGAAAGCCAGAATGATCAGAAGCAGGAAGCAAAGTTGGATTGAGATCACCTCGTCTCCAGAGGAACCACAGGGGTGTGACGGAATAGATTTAGCCAAATGAGTAACCATGACGCCCCAGCGGTGTGCCGGGGACCTTCTGGCTGGCTGTCGTCTGCGATGCGGCTATTATAGTTGCTGACGTCACCGTTTTGACACATGGCGTCTAATACGCCTCTTGAACAGGTGGCGAGGGCTTGGCCTCCCCTTCAGGACACACACACATGCACATATATATACACACACACACACACACACACACACACACACACACACACACATACACGCACACACACACACACACACACACGCACGTACGCACACACACACTCAACTCCTTTTCCAAACACGCACACACACACACACACACACACACACACGCCCAGATAAACAAACACACACTGCCATTACCCAGCGTTCCCCTAATTGCCCACAGAGCCGAGGGGGGGGGGGTGGGCGTCAGGTCGCCTCGCTCTCTCTGGGTGCCCATTACTCGCTCAGCTAAGCCTGGCGCGTGCCTGGGGGGGTGGGGGGGGGGGGAGTTTGCAGATTCACTTGTCACTGAGACAGCCTAATTAAAAGCATCCGCCTCCATCTCTGACCTCCTCAGTGCACCTGAGAGCTCACCCAGGCTGTGAGGACACAGGAGCCCCCGGTGGAGAGGAGGAGGAGCCGGACGTACCGTCCTCCTCTATGGGTCTGGATCATTCATTCATCTCATACAGCTGCTCCCAGTGTACGGACACCGAGGGTGGTAGAGCAATCAGGGATTTTTTTTTAAAGATTATTTTTGGAGTGTGGCAGTCCCATTCTTCTTAGATAGATAGATAGATAGTTAGATAGAGAGAGAGAGACAGGAAAGTAAGGAGGAGAAGGTCTGTCAGCAGGGCGTGGGCCAGATTCCAACGCATGCCGACACGGGCATACGTGTGCACTGTGTGGCTGTGGTGCTGGACCACTGGACCACCCCCCAGGCCACGGGTCTACCAATCAAGTGGTTGTGATCATCGTTCTCTGTCATCAGTCTCTGTCCGTGGACCAAATGATGGCTACGACATTGGACGTTTCTGATCTGAACACAGAAGTTCTTTATATATTCCC
>NC_139667.1:9866845-9871845 GCF_951799395.1 Argentina silus
CTATATTACCACCCCCTAACACCCTACATTACCACCCCCTAACACCCTACATTACCACCCCTAACACCCTACATTATCACCCCTAACACCCTACATTACCACCCCTAACACCCTACATTATCACCCCTAACATCATACATTACCAATCCTAACACCCAACATTACCACCCCTAACACCCTACATTACCACCCCTAACACCCTACATTACCAGTAAAAAAACCTTTTCTTCCTTTCTCCAGCACTGTGACTGCTGATGGCACTTGTTCTTATGGAAGGATTTTACTTACGATGACTGCTGATTGTATAGTTGATTCACTTACTTAGACACGTGTACTTATTGTAAGTTGCTTAGGATAAAAGCATCTGCTCAATGACTTCAATGTAAATGTCAATGAGATCAAGATAAGCCAACCTGGCCTGACTAGACATTCAACCACTGAGCAGTAATTCCCCTTTAGGAGATCAAACCATGTCAGAATGTCAGTATATGGGTGGAGGTTGCATCATGACCCAGGCCCATCCACATACATTAGACAGCAGACAGCTAAGGCGCTGGCTGAGGGGCTGGGAAGCTGGGAGGCTGGGAGGCTGGGAGGCTGGGAGGCTGGGAGGCTGGGAGGCTGGGAGGCTGGGAGGCTGGGAGAGTGGGAGACTGGGAGAGTGGGAGGCTGGGAGGGTGGGAGGGTGGGACGCTGGGAGGCTGAGAGGCTGGGAGGCTGAGGGTCTGGGAGGCTGAGGGCTGAGGGGCTGTGGGGTTGGGAGGCTAGGGAGGCTGAGGGGCTGGGAGGCTGGGAGGCTGGGAGGCTGGAAGGCTGGGGAGGCTGAGGGTTGGGAGGCTGAGAGGCTGAGAGGCTGAGAGGCTGAGAGGCTAGGAGGCTGAGAGGCTGGGGAGGCTGAGTGGCTGGGGAGGTTGGGGAAGTTGGGGAGGCTGGGAGAGTGGGAGACTGGGAGACTGGGAAACTGGGAGAGTGGGAGGCTGGGAGGGTGGGAGGCTGGGAGGCTGAGGGGATGGGAGGCTGATGCAGGGTGCCAGTGTGAGGCTGGGAGGCTGGGAGGCTGGGAGGTTGGGGAAGCTGGGAGGCTGGGAGACTGGGAGGCTGGGAGGCTGGGAGGCTGGGAGGTTGGGGAAGCTGGGAGGCTGGGAGGCTGGGGAGGCTGGTGCATCGTACCAGTGTGAGCCATGCACAAACCAGACCAGACAGCGGCTGGTCAGTGACATCTCCCTACGGCTCTGGGGTCAAAGGTCGAGGGCCCATTCAAGGAGGGTGAGTCACGGCAGTGTCACAGCAGTCGTGGGACTTATGTCATGGTGACAGAGAGAGAGCCATACTGTACTGTACACAGACAGGCTATGGACCGAGCCCAGTATGTGCACAAGCAGGGCTGAAACACACACATCAAGACAACAGCCCATCCAATCAGAACCGATGACAGCAGCTGCTATAGAACGATCCATTTCTGTCAACCCGTCACCCGGCATCTTTAAGACCGTCTACATCAGCACCAGTCACAACCCTCCGTCTCAGCGGTACGGGACATTACACTCACCTTCCTGAGTCATCGTCACAAGCGATCACCGGCCCCTGTGCTCATCGAGGGTTCTAATCTGTAAGCTGTGTGAGCTGTGTTGTGGACCATCTCTGGCCCAGTACGGCGCCAATCCGGGCCTCTGTGGCCAACAGTACCATATGGCCACAGGCGCTGAGCCAGGCAGAGTGAAGGAACACCAAATTAATTCTACGCGGCGAAGGATTAAATCCGAGAGCCTCTGTGGGCATTAAAGCCACAGAAAATGTGTCGCTTGCTTACTGTTTTCCCAGGCGCAGACAGCTGTCTGGGCACCGTAAGCGCACACACATACGCACGAACGCACACACACATTCACATGTACACGCATGCACACACACAGACACACACACACACACACACACACACACACACACACACACACATGCACATGCACATGTACACGCATGCACACACACACACACATACTGTACACACACACACAGACACACACACACACATACTGTACACACACACACAGACACACACACACACACACACACACGCACACACACACACACACACGCACACACGCACAAAGACACACACATGCACGCTGACAGCTGTGTCACATAGATTTACTGCAAAGCATCCATATGCGCACATCCATGCATCAACGACAACAACCCACAGACAGTAGAAACTCCAACCCTCCCTCCTCCAAGAGCACCAGTGGGTTTACAACCGCTGCCTGTTGACTGTTTGACACGTCAAAATGTACTGATGGATCAATGATCAACGCCCTTTCGGGGACGCCAAAGAATTGAGACGCAAAACAAACTGAGAGCCTGCATGTCTGACAGCAGCGTCCGTTGAGAGGCCCTTGGGGGGTGGGTGTGTGTGGTGTGTGTGTGTGTGTGTGTCTGGGGGGGGGGGGGGGGGGTATGAAGTGACAGGCGTTAACTGAACAACCCTGCCCCCCCCAAGGGCTTGGTAAACAGTGAGAGTAGCGTAGAGGAGGATAGACCGTGAGGATAGATCTGACAGCCATCAATCACTCCACGCAGAGACTGAGGTGGTTATTATAATCATAACGACGTTCTCAGTCATGACATCGGAGGCTCCCACATGTCTTGTTTCTGTTTGATCAGCATCGAGAACCTGGAACCGAGAACCTGGGTTTTACATGTGTTTCTGAATGCAGGAAAACAACCTCCAGCGTCATCACGAACGCCCCGATGAACCAAAATGAACACTTCCACCTCTACGACTTCGAACGAGGCATCTCTCTCTGTCTTGCCAAAATGCTACCATTAAAAAAAAAAAAAAAAAAAAAGAAGCTGCTTGCTCAGAGAGTCACAAGGCAAGACGGATGAAAATATAATGACACAGCTTGGTCAGATCGAACGTTACATCACAGTCACATCGTAAGAGCAGCGTTCGAGAGTCTGGCAGGAATCAGGCAGCTGTTTGGAGTTTTAGAAAAAAAAACACATCGTGTAACGCGGCCCATGTGAGCGTGTATCCTTAAACAATGATTTGCAGCCTGCGCTCCACATTACAGCTCTCACTGTAGAGAGAGGGGAGTGTTGCAGAATGTGCAGATGGTATTCTGTATCCTCTGGCAAGAGGAATGGTCCAGAAATGTAATAACAACAACTAAAAGAGCACCCAGACATCGGGTTGGCTCGGCACGCGGACCGGCCAATCAGGATAATCCAATAGAGCGGCAAGTTATAACCAAAGTGTTATTTGTTTTTCATTGCTCATGTAATGACTCCCCAGCCTCCCTAAAGACAGCTAGGACAGATACTTGGATGAAGGACAGGAGGAGAAGGATGGAGAGGGGGAGGAATGGGGGGGGGGGGGGGTGAAAAGAGGAGAGAAATGGAGAGGCTGAGGCTAAGGCTTTGACGTTCTATATCCCCCCGTGCTCTCATCCTCTGTGGTTTGAGTTCTGGGTGTGACAGCCAGCTCCAGATGTTCAGCTCTCTGGTGATACAGAGCTGATGAGGTTATGGGGAACAGCTTGGACTGAGTCCAGGGTCTGGAGTTCGGGGACTGGGGGAGAGTTCAGAGAGAGGGAGGGAGGGAGGGAGGGAGGGAGGGAGTGGGCCGCAGTAGGGGAGGGGTAGGCCGAAGTAGGAGAGGCTTTATGTGCAGATCGGGTAATTTTCTTACTTCATCAAGACATCCAAACCACCTCCTGCACTCTCCCCGTGGAACAGCCCCCTCAGCTGTGTGTATCAGCCCCAGCCAAGACAGGGCGGGGTGGGGGAGAGGAGAGGAGAGGAGAGCCTCAGAGAATACAGCCATTCCTATCCCTCTCCCACACATTGACCCACTCTTTGTTTGTATTCCACTTCCAACACATCAGATCATCTGCTCATCTTCTCGAAAGAAAAGGAAGATTTACGCATCAACCAGATAATCAGTATGGGCGGAATGGATCCTAACTCCAGATCTGTGCATGTACTGTAACTCACTTGACATTCGTGTAAATCTTGTATTGATGTCAACATGGGAATTTGCGCAATGATTGGAGTGGCGTGGAGCCAGAGTTAGGATTCCACCAGTCCCAAAAGTATTACTACAGCACAGAAGTGCCCTATTGAGCATGAATAACATACACCAATGCCAAATCATAAAGCTATGAGGAGTAAAATAATATATATATATATGTAATTTATACAGTAATAGACCTACAGAATGTCAGATTATACGTCTGAACAGAGAGCCAGTTCCAGGCAAGCGTCTGAGAAGAACAAACCTGCAGTGAACAGTTAATCAGGCGCACGGAAAACACAGCCAACCTTCGTCCACCCTAAGTCAATTATGAGATCATTGAGATCCTGGATGATGAAAGCCATACGCAGATGAGGGGGGGGGGGGGGGGGGGGGGGTGAGAGATGAGAGAGGGGATGAATCCACTCAATGGATGAATAACATTGACATGCAGAGTTAGGGCCTTCGCCACAGTGACTAAGTCATGTTTTATGGCAAGTCTGAGCCTCTCCAGCTATTTCACCCTCCTGGAAAATCAGATAGTGTCTGATAAGATAATGTCTTGAGGCTCACTCCCCTCACTACGTACAAACACCAGGAGAAACGTCTTTCATACGGAGACAGAGAGCAGCAGCGCGAGATGTAGATAACTGTCAAATTCCTCTCTTGTTCATGAATTCCAGTGAAGTGTCCCACATCAAGGGGGTGAGTAAGAGGGATGAGCAAGGGAAAAGAGATAGGGAGAGAGAAAAAAGAGAATTCTGGAGAGAGAGTGAAGAGATAACTTTCTTTTCGAGCGCTCTCATCATGTCTGCCAATGGGGTATCCTGGAGTCAAGAGTGAATGAGCACATGCCAGATGGAGGAGAGAGAGAGAGAGAGAGAGAGAGAGAGAGAGAGAGAGAGAGAGAGAGAGAGGGAGAGACAGAGAGACAGAGAGAGAGGGAGGGGGAATGATATTGTGGGAGAGAGAGAGGGGGGGTGATATA
>NC_139667.1:9881845-9909345 GCF_951799395.1 Argentina silus
GTGTGTGTGTGTGTCTGAGAGTGTGTGTGCATGTGTGTGTGTGTGTGTGAGAGAGAGAGAGAGAGAGAGAGAGAGAGAGAGACTAGACAGAAGAGAGAGAAGAGAGAGAAGAGAGACACGAAAAAAAAAGTGAAAAAAAAAGAGTATGGGAGTATGAGAAGACTATTGAGAACTCTGGTCTGATCTGATTTGTAACATTCTGTTCTTGCCATTGTAAAGAGAAGTAGTAGTGTAGGACCAATCGCTTTTGAGGCTGCAGTAATGTAATGCGTATACCACGGAGCCAAGGGAGCAGTCATTCCCTACAGGAAATTCCTACATGGCACTTCTGCTGACTAAGGGCTCCGAGTGGGAAAAGCATAAGAAAGTAATGTACAGTACACGCTGTCTGCAGCCGGTTGGGGGTCCGGCAGAGGCAGCATGTGAGGAAGGGATCGGTCCTCCGTTTGGGAATTCCGGTGGTCTTGACGGAACGGTGTATCGCACGGGGTTCTGTATATCAGCGAGTTGGTTCTGTATTCGTAGACAAAAACCTAACACCGGGGGGGAGTGATGTGAAATGATCTACCCTGCCCGGAGGCGAAAAAAAAGCGGGCTAAGTCTTCAAAACATTCGTCAGCCGCATGTTTGACTGGGGGAAAATGTAGGCTTAAGTGTGCCGTACTCAAGACCAAAACGTGATGCGTTTCCAGCATGTCTCACCATAGATCACAGTGAAACAATCAGAGAGAGAGAGAGAGAGAATGACTTCTCCTCCGTCTCAACAGAGCTGTCCTTCAACGGTGTACGGCTGTGTGTTGACAGTGAAATAGGAGAGAGTTGTGTATGATCCAGAGAGAGAGAGAGAGGATGACAAATCAACGGCCATCACCCAGTCATTCCCCCTCCTCCTAGCCCCCCATGACCACACCCATTACACCTCCTATTGTCTGACTAAAATCAATTCAACAGGCATGTGTGTGTGTGTGTGTGTGTGTGTGTGTGTGTGTGTGTGTGTGTGTGTGTGAGTGTGTCGGATAGAGAGAGAAAGTAGTGAGAGAGGGAGAGAGAAAGGGAGAGGGAGGGAGAGACATAAAGAGAGAGAGAGAGAGAGAGAGAGAGAGAGCAAGTGAGAGAGAGAAAGAGCAAGAGAGCAGGAGAGAGTGAGAGAACAAGAGATAATGAGAGAAAGAGAGAGAGAGAGACAGAGAGAGAGAGAGAGAGAGAGAGAGAGAGAGAACAAGAGATAATGAGAGAGAGAGAGAGAGAGAGAGAGAGAGAGAGAGAGAGAGAGAGAGAGCATTTCAGTATTTCCGTCCTATGGCCATTTCGGTTGGCAATCAGGATGCTGGCAGCATCCATGTTAGAAAAGAGAGTGAAACAGCGAGCTGTGCAGGTGTTCGCTGTGTGACCTACATTAGCCACCCTCCGGCTCACAGCCAGCCAGCACAACACTGTACATACACCCATCCTTTCTCTCATGTCAACCAGCATGCGAGGCCACATTTAGTGCCAAATACCCCAGATATAAAGTGTGCCATGAGTTTCCGTCTACTGTACATGTATTGCAGTGGATCGAAATGAAACAAACACCCCAGCTGCATCCTCTCTGACGAAGAAGGGCTGTTGTTGGCCAAATCTTATGGTCGATTTTTTATTTTTTTTTATTTTTTAATCCACAAACGTATCCAATGCTGCTTTGGACACTGACAAAAAAAACAAGGATTAAAATGTAAGGGAATAGGCCTATATTGTGAGAATGCTAAGTGCTGGTGGTGAGTCATGGGCTTATGTTGATTTATTTGATAAACAACGTTGTTGACGAGGATGTATAAGCAGCCCGTGAGATGGATACTGCCTCCAGATGTATGGAAGGAGTGGTAGGTCCCTGGGTTGGAGGTGAATGGAGCCACGCTGCCACCTGGTGGCCTCGTAAATAATAACGTGGTCCTCTGTGGCTCAGTTGGTAGAGCATGGCGCTAACAACGCTTAGGTCGTGGGTTTGATTCCCGCTGGGACCATATATACTGAAATGTATGCACTCACTGCAATGTAAGTCGCTTTGGAGAAAAGCGTCAGCTAAATGGCAAATATAGTATATTAAATAACCACACACACACATACAGCGGCGCCTTGTTCACATCTCGACGTGAATAAAACGGCAGGAGACACTGAAGGCCGCTATCAATCAATCAATCACACTTCAATCGAAAGACCCAAACCCTCATGGTAAATGGACACGTCGGACAATGCAATACAATGTGAAATAAACACTTTTATTCGAGCCTATTTATAGCTCGCACACTAGTGGTTAGAAGACGGTCTGACAGTCAAACTGCCTGTCTCGGTCGGCAGGCCGTCGTCGTTCTGCCGTCTTTCTTTCACCCGCCAAACCGTCAGGGAGTGATTACCGGGGCACCTGCGGAGCTGTCTGTGGGGAACAAAATAATTAGTTTTTCTGGCGAGTCTTTCGTTCCTTCTCGGACATTAAGCCTACATGAGATGGTGTAAGCATGATGTTAAGAGCTCTTATTTGACTTACAGGGATGGGGGGACGTCGGCTGTTGACGCTAATGTCGCAGATTGAGCCTTAGCAGCCACCAGGAATGAGGTGTGTTTGCTGACAACAGGACTCTGGTCGGAGGACATTTTGAGGATGGGGTAGCTGTCAGTAGACGGAGAGGAGAGGAGAGGAACGGAGAGGAACGGAGAGGAACGGAAGGGAACGGAAACAGGTGGTTGGTTGGTGATAGGCCTTGACAACTACTGGATGAGGTCAACTACCTAAGGGATATGCCTACCTTTCGCCGCTGGAGTTGGTTGGCAAATGTTTTCGTTTACCCATGTACTACGTATTACGGTTGTTTTTTTTAACGTTTTCCTCAATGTTTTCGTTGAAAAGCCAGGAGGTGCCGTTTTTGATGGCTGCCAATGCAACGTTACCCGGGAGATGGCGCGTTTCGTCATAATACTCGTTATGCTCGTGAACCTTCCTACATGGCAATCAATGGAACTATGATGGCTTATAAACGTGACTACACGCACGTTAGGGAACGTGAAATAAAATCGATTCGTGTGGCTAAAACGATATGTTTGTAAATCCAAAGACACTATCACGTTGCATGAGACTCTTTAATGACAATGCTCATTTGAAAAATTGAAGAAAATATACTTGCCTAAAAAATTAACAGCTTTAAACGCATTGGAGTTTAAAGTGCAAATACATGTAAAGTGAAATACATAGAAAGAGAGAACTTGAGACATGCAACATACATTATAAACAAGTAATTCCTCCTCCAGAGACAAGCTTAGTCAATGACCTCATAACAAATGTACAACATAAACAATACACCTTCGGCACAACATTTTGCATGTGATTGCACTTACATGCAATGCACAGAATAATTATATTAGGATGAAATAAAGCACTCATTTAAATATGTAGACTACATCTTTACGCCGCTTTGAGCCTTGGCCACTGTTAACACTAATGAAGACAATGACAATGACTACAAAAGATGAGAATAGCGTGAGATATACTGCAAAAATAAGCGTATCATTACATTAATCAAGCAGACACGGCCCTCATTGCCTCTTGGTCTTCTTAGCTTACTGCCAACATCATGCTAAGCAAAGCAGGCTTGGGTCTGCAGTCTGGAATGTTCCTTTGTACATCAGTTAGACATCCAAGCCCAATACTCTGGCACCGTGACACCAGGACAATTTTGCAGCCTCTTTATTGCGTCATAAGTGACTTCTCTTTTGACAATACATGAACACCCTCCTCACCCAGAAAAAACAGAC
This sequence comes from Argentina silus, assembly GCF_951799395.1. Taxonomy (NCBI): domain Eukaryota; kingdom Metazoa; phylum Chordata; class Actinopteri; order Argentiniformes; family Argentinidae; genus Argentina; species Argentina silus. Next base: position 9,885,629 of record NC_139667.1, read on the forward strand.
ATGGACAAAAGAATCCTAGATGTGGACAATGAAGGGACAGAAAATAAAAGACAAGAAATGTGGCCTGTGAGGTCACAGAGATGACATGTTAAGATCAATCATTTAGCATCAAAGGGAGAGATGGAGAACAAAAAGAAACTTAAATGTACAATGTAGTATGGATTGGCTGTGTTTTGAATCAGATCTGCTTCTTGTGTCACAAAAACATCTGAATAGCATTTTTCACACTAGTGTCTTACAAGGCCATGTATCTAGAGCTGAGAGTGAATACAACATGAAAGCTTTCTATAAAGGCCAAAGTACGTGTCCAGTTTGAATATTCACTTGCATAAGATAAGGAGTTCTGAAATCACTGAGGGGGCGAAACAATAAACATAAGAGTGAAATCATAAACCACCATCCTCACTTGTGAAGAATTTCATCTTAAGAAGGGTGATAAGCAGCTTTACAGTTAATGGCTGTTCTGTAGCCTGAAGGTACAACATAATTCTCCACCCTCGTAACTTTGAAGTGCACTGGCAACAATTTACATGTACTTCGTAATGGCATTTCAGAAGAGAAAAGAAAGAACTCCCCAGATGTGGTGAAACGACTCAATAATCAATAGGTGTCACTTAGCTTTATAGTCAGACGGAACACCAACCACCCTAAATTATTGTCATATCCTCGCCCTATTGAAAAGTTGCTCCAAGAAATAACTAAAGAGGTTTGAGTTCTAACCCTTGAGACCCTAGAAGCACAAACTGACAGCTGGCAGTGCGGTCTATAATCTTATTGCCTCGGGACTTCCGCTGTTCGCCGTTAGCGGGTCAGCAACATGGTCCAAAACCCATCCGACATTCACTCCCCTACGGACAAAACGTGACATGGTGACGGCGTGGACAAAGAGTTAAAACACGTTAAGCATGGGTCGTCTGCCGAGAACTCGCTTTAATGGTGGGACACAAACACTACCGCCATCAGTCCCAGTTCTCCCAGTCCTCGTCCAACTGGGGAAAAAAAAAACATCCACAAGTTAGACACACACCGAACGTGATTGCAAAACCATAGAGCACTGTTACACGTTTGACACTGTATACAAACCCTCCAATGCGTATTTGTGATAAACGAGGCTTTAGTATGAAAACAGGTGAAACGCCACAACCTAAAATGGTACAGGACACGTGCTGTGATGCCATGAGCACCGTGACCCACCTCTCCTGTAGCATTCACTTTAGAGAGGGCCAGTTGGACCTCCTCCTCGGTCATGTCCAGGTCAAAGTCTTTCTCCCAGTCCTCGCTGACATCCGTGCTGGACCCTGGAGGGAGTCAGAGAACACACAGGGTCAGAAACCAACAACAACACAACACATCTACTGGATCAGACTCCAAGACAAGTCAAATACTTAAGATGTCTGGTTGGAGCGGTGTGGACAAAGTACTGGTCCACTGGAATACACGGACAGCGCCAACTATCATCACTTTCATCACATATTCTACCCGTCTTTTACCTTTCTTGCCGTTGTTTGAAGGTGTTGACTTCCCGCTGTCTGAGTTGAGCTCAAACACTCTCAGGTCCTGGGGTCCCTCCTCTCTGGCAGGCTCTGGCCTGGTGGTGGTGGTGGTGGTGCTGGTGGTGGAGGGAGCAGAAGCCCGGGCCGTCACCACCTCTGCTGCAGCCCTCTCTGTGGGCTCTGGCTGGGCTGCAGCCTGTACCTGAGCCTCAGGCTCCAGGCCGCTCCTCTCCGACTCCTGGTCCTTCGCTTCCTCCAGCCCCAGGTCCCGTCTCTCCTCCAGGCTGGCCTCGGTGAGTTTGTGGCTCAGCTCCGCGGCTGCAGGCTCCGGCCTCACCTCCACCTGCGTGGGCAGGCTGAGGCTGTCGCTGCTGATGGAGAGGTTGGCGTCGCGCTCCCCGCTGGAGGACAGGGTGGGGCTGAGCAGGGTGGAGGCTGACTGTAAAGAGGGCAGCTGGGTCGTGGAGTCTTCCAAAGGGGGAGTGAAGTCGAGGCGGGATGAGGAAGTGGCTCCGAGGAAGTCATCTGGGGCAGGAGGGAGGAAAGGGAAGAGAAGAGAACAGTGGATGTACAAGTCTGACTGCCTTCATGTCAGAGCTCAAAACAATGAGGCCGTTCACTACATGATGATGATTTTCAGTCATTGAAGAGAATGTTCATCTCCCTTATTCCAAACATACCTTCATCCTCTTCCTCCCAGCCCAGAGCCTCTGTGTGGGTGGTCTGCTCTGCTCTCTGCTTCAGAGCCACTCTCCTCGCCTCTTCCTGTTGGTCACAATCAAAAACGATACACATTCATTCCTGCAACACAATGACAGATGTGTAATGTTGCTCCAGTAACTGACTCATACAATGTCTTTGCAGTGCTGTAGAAGTTATACAGTAGGACCACTTCCTCAATATCTATGTTTTCCAGTACTACAGTGCACCTCTGCAATATGAAATAAAACTAAGACACTTTAAACTGAAGTTGGCCAGCAGGTGGCACATGACACTAACATGAGATTAGAACAATGCTTTCTATTACAATGTCCATGACAGCTCCTAATTGCTATCAATGCCAGCCTGTGATCCTCTAAACAAAAGTGAGCGTGTTACCTGGTCCAACTGAAAGACTTTGTAGAAATACCGATGCCAGAATTCTGAATGGGCTACAGCTGCTGGCACCTGAATAAGAAAACACATAATATATCACATCAAGCTTAGACTTGGCATAGTTAGCAGTAGTTCATGCACTGTCAGCTCAAACTCAGTCATTCATATTATTCTATCAACCCATTCATTTGCTTTAATCTGTATCTGGTGAAAGGCTTCACAAAAAGAGTAACAAACAGCACCATTTTGGTGTACAGGGCCCGTATTGAAGGACTGTTGACCAGGAGCTCAGAGACCTCTCCTTTCTTCTCCTCCAGATTGAAGCTGCTCAGCCAGTCTTCAAACTGCTCTAGGGGACCTGGAACGAGCCGATCACAATTAAAACAAACCTAAGAGACAAATCCACTTTGACTTTTGTCCCTCATGCCAGGGATCGATGCCTCCTCAATAGAAGAGGAACAGAGAGACATGAGTTGTCTCACCGTCAGGCTCATTGCAGTAGGTGGCAGGGTCGGCCTGGAGACTGTAGAGACGAGCCTGGAGGCAGAGAACAAACAGGATCAGGATCAGCCTCACACTCACACACGCACACACACACGTGACACGTCATGTGCTACAACCAATACTGAACATGGAACAAAATCAATCCATTCCACACACTGTAAGATGGTCCCAAAGAACTGTTTTGTACACACAGTTTTTCATCAACTAAGCCAAATTGTTGTCTGTCTAATCAAAGAGCATTTACAGAATATGGAACAGTGTGCAAATCATTTATCTTTTTGTTGTTGGAATGTTCACTCAATATGGCCCCTGGACAATGTTCTTTGAATGTGTGCATAGTAGGCCTAAGGTGAAATTCTGTGGTTAAGCAATCTGACCCACTCTGTATCTCTGCAAGTCAATTGTGCAATATAATTCCTTACTGGTTGGGACAGGCAAAATGTGTGTGTGTAGCAAAATGTAACTACATTCCTAACTCAAATCCATTTTTGGAAGTTTATCATCACTGATGATCCTACATTGATTCATGCAATACAAAATATACAAAGGTCACTATTTGGCATCATACTGAAGAAATACATGACAACTTGGTGACGTGTTGCCACCTGGCGCTCACCTTGGTGCTGTCGTACACCTCCGTGGTGCCTGCTGGCGTTGCTACGAGCGTAATGACATCACAGTCAATGGTCATATCTGGAGGAGGCGCGAGGGTGTCTGTTATCACGCCCAAGAAACTAGACAAGCTTTTCTTCACCTTCTCTGTGGTATCAGAGGATCCCTCCACCTGAAAGGGAACAGGATGAGCGACATTGCTGTGTCAGGAGGGTAGCCACAGTAAATAAGCGGCTGTGCTTTGGAGTTTATCTTAGAACAGTGACCAAGATGACAATAAACAAGTACCGCTAGTTTGCTTCTGACAGCGCTGGCTGTGGCCACAATGGAGCACGCTGTGTCATGCTGTACCACGTTGGAGAACTCTGTCAGGTCACGCTTTATGAACTCATAGGCCTCAGACGACTGCAAAAAAATATAAAAAATTCATGTTGAAATGAAATCAATGAAGCATGTGAGGGAAATACACAGTGCAGATGCTGAACACCATGCAGGCTTGATCCTCATAATGCAACATCAGGAGGGATAATCAGATTAGCAGCTGGTTTACTAACATGGATGCCTACCTTATCTTTGACGGCCTGGAAGCTTTGCTGAAGCCAGCCTCCCCACCAACCTTCCCTAGAGTCAGGAGACATTTATTCACATTGTTAGACACCAAAACTAACACAAAGGAAAGGGGCGAGTGAAAAAATGCCTAGCAACGCAGCTATATTAGCCAGCTAGCTGGCTACTTATGTCAGCCATCGCCCCCTGAAATATGTGCACCACTGCAGTCAAATACTATCTGACACACATCGCCAAACACTGGGAATTTGCCGGATACGTTGACGAATAGCTAATACGCTAGCTGGGGGTTGGCTCTTTGACGTTAGCTAGCTAGCTAGTCAGCTAACCAGACTTGCTAGCTAAACTGCATTTTATGAGGCAATATGTCCTCATCCGAGATGATGACGGGACGTAGTTTACGTACAAATGTCCACATGACATTTGGAAGAACCTTTTAAAGTTTCTTGGGTAAATGATACTGCAATCCAATGTGCTAACACGTTATCCAGCAGCTAGCTAGCTAGCGAGCTAACCAGCTGGTGCAATAACATTTTGGTAAACAAACCCTGACAGACGGACTTCCTTTAGACTTTCGAATAGAGCTACACACTGCATCGCTTCAACACAGACGACGCTAGCTACAGCTACATGTCAACGAAACAATATTTGATGGATACGGCAAACATCCATGAATGTAATACGGCAAAATAGTAAATTATAAAACAAAAACTATTTTGCGACTTCAGACTCACCCTTCAGCCATCTTCAGAGCATGACATCATCAATATTTACTGAACTCTAACCCCGGCTGTCTGTAGTAGTGTAAAAAAAGAAAGAAAAAGAATCATAATATTAATTCTAAAATAAATATGGCAGTCTGGCAGTCATTTCCAATAATACTTATTATGTTAAAGATGTTCTTTTGGTTATTCGAAAAACATTGATTGCAATTTTGTCAACTACGTTGTCGGCAGAGGATCATACCTCACGACGAGTCATTTTACGTGTAGTGCTGTTGTTACTGCTGTTATCCAGAAAATACCTCATACTGTATCCCCAAATGATGGACCAGGACCCACTAGTCTCTAGATGATCAAATATTTGAAGAAATCATGAGGATAGAAACATAGCTTCAAAACGTTAGGAGGGACACAGTAGTCATCTGAGACGATGCATTGCTAGATGAGTATGTATGTGGCAGGCATTGTGTATTATTTCATGCAATCATCCAAAATATGTTTGAATAAATAGTTTTTAATAGGAGCAGAATCATGCCTACATTCCAACTATACTACAGTCTACTTGATCGGTAATGGGTGTTCATAATCTCCCATCTGACTCCCCCCATCAACCCCTGTAGACGATGTGGCTCTGTGTGTGCGTGCGTGCGCGGGCACGTGTGCGTGTGTGTGTGTTGACCCCCTATCCCAGCTGTGTTTCCTTCTCATCAGTATGCAGGGTGACAGAGAGCCAGACTTTACAGAGCAGGGAGTAAAAAGGTCAGGCTGCAAGCTTCTGGAAGAGCGCTCTCTCCTAATTGAAGTTCCCCTGTATCCAGACGCAGCACAATATGTGCGTATGTTCTGCAATATGTCTCCTCCTGTCCAGCCCCTAAATCCCACTAATTGGGTCCTTCAGTTCCCTAATTAACTCTGTCGATCCTGCCTCTGCTGAGCCCAGGGTAACACACACCCCTCTATTGATTGGCATCCCCTCCAGTATACTCCTCCATCTGACTCAAAGGCTCAGGGCGGATACAGCTAGCATGAGCATGTACATCATACAATAGTGGCAATCCTTACCGTTGAAGGTTCTGGGACCATCCTATTTTATTTTTATCTTTGTTCCTTAAAGGTGTCCTTCATGAAAGAAATATGGTCGAACCTCAAAGCTGTACAAATATGTCATTGCAGCGTTTCGACCTACATTCCATCTCTCTCATCCACATTGCAAGTCCAGTTGTCTACTGTCGTATTGTGGATCACATAGCTCTCACTCATCACAAAGAAGCCCTAAACGTCCCACATCATATATGCTTTCTATGACTTGGATCTGAATTGCCTCATACACGGTATGGACAGCACAGATTCCAAACTAATGTTGCCACTGCGGGTCAGCGTATGTAAAAAGCATGGTAACAGTGGCAGAACATAATGACTCGGAAAAGGCACTGTCCATATTGTAGGATTTAAGATGCATATCCATTACACGCCACACACACCAACACACACCCACACACATACACACACACCAACACACACACACACACACACACACACACACACAAACACTCTCCATCCTGCTGCTGCTCCGTGGGTTAACACCATCTGGTGTCGATCAGGAAACACCAGCTTTGCACAAGTCAATGTCTCTAATGATCTACCTAAAGGAGCGAGCAGAGCGAGGGGAGGTGGAACCCCACTAATCCCCACAATGTGTTCTGCTTCCCATTCCCACCTGTGCCCAAATAAAGGGGGGGGGGGCTTGTGGGAGGACCAGGGTCCCAGTGTCAGGGGACCGGGGACCAGGTGACGCCGGAGCGCCAGTCCCCACCATAGAGCCCCCTCCCCTATTTGGGCCGGGCTGGCAGCTGCCGCCCCCCGCTGGGACGTCCCACAGCTGACAGTCCTGGAGTAGTGACAGGGGCTCTTTACAGTGTCAATAGCCCCATAAATTAGAGCTAACCGCCTTTGTGGCGAGCGAGGTGTCAGGCCTTTTGGCCTGGCGGCGCTTGTTACCATGATGAAATGTAGATTGAATGGAGGGGGCCTGTGTCCCAGGCACGAGAGCGCGGCCTCCCCCGGTCTTTGTGTCCTGTGCACGGCTATTATCCAGGTCTATTCACAGCTCTCATGGAGGAGGTGGAAGGGGGCGGCGGGGGGGGGCGAGGAGTTACATCTCTTCATTTCTCTCCCTGATAGCCACCTCGTCTGTCAGCCGTGGGAGGATAAGCATGTATTTTACACGCTTGATTTGTTGCTAAGTGAGGGTGAGCCATTGTCAGGGGTTTGAGTAAATACATGTCCAACCCACATACGCCATTGTTCTTGAGTATTTGGTCTAGTTGGTTAATCATTGTTTACAACGATCAAATAAAAAAAAAAGTATATTAGATAATCTGTTTCATTAAGTGCTACATTTGCGTTACAGTCTTCGAAATATAACACTTACTTTTTGAAATGTGAATACTAACCTGGTGATGCTTACAACCATGAAGAGTGTGATACTACAATTCCTCTCAAGGAAACTTGAAAGAATTTCACGATGCGGCATTAAAAGATAGCACGTATCTACTCTTCCCATTCAGATGTGCCGTAGGTACTATGAATACATCCGTGTCCTGATGGGACAGTGACAAATCCTCCTGCTCCCAGATGAGAGGGACGCAGCCCTGTCCCCTGCCTGGCCAGACAACAGTGACGCGCCGTCCTGGCGCCCGCGTGGCCCTTTCATCTCACACACCCTGTTGAGGTGAAGATGGATGGTCCCTGAGCTCCTGAGGGCCACATTCAGCCTCTGCGCCGGAGGCATTGTCTGGCCCTTCTGTCCCTCTTTAGCTCAGGGGTAGGCCTCCCCATGGCTGGTTAGCAACCAACACCCTCCCTACAGCACCCACCCCTCCCCTCCCCTCCCCTCCACTCCCCTCCCCTCCCCTGCTCAGCACAGCTACCACTACAGCTTTACACCCCCTGAGTCTACCGTGGAGAGTGCTTGTTTATAAAGAGATGTTAAACTGTTAATGAGACATAGTTACTGTCCAGGATATGCTGTTGAAGAGCACTGTAGTGCTGTTTGTATCTCAAACATTTGACATTTGATTCAAAAGCTACACAAAACTATTGTTAAAATCGCAAGCCTGTTTTTGATGCTGAAAGACGCTTTTGTTGCCAACGAAACAGACGAAAGGGAAAGCAGTTTTTTATTGTAATAACAAAAGTTTAATTTAAGAAAATAGGATAGTTGCACAATAGGACACAGTGGTTTCTCCAACTTTGACATTTGTTTTAGTGACTCAAACATCATCAGCAGCAGCTGTTCTCTGTGTTTCAGGCACAGCAGTACACAATTCCAAATATAACAGAACAATGAAGAAGTTTTTTGTGAAATCGTCCCAGTGTGTGCATTTAAATATAAACAAAGCACATGTAATTTCGTAAAAAATAGCAGCAGCATACTCAATGGAAAATACAGTATACACAACATATTTACAAGTCCCGGTGATCACCAGGCTTTTGAACAGTTCTCCAGGCTCTTAAAACACCAATCTCTAACAGTTCACATCTGTGAGCTGCTTAGTCCCGGGGTGGAGGCCAAAGGCGCCTGCTTTACTTGCCCATGGACAGGCTGTGTAGAGTGGAGGTGGTCGTGGGCAGGGGCTGGCAGAGTGAGCAGGGGCAGGGCATGCCAGGGAAGTGCCTGTAGGAGCTGGCCAGGTGGAGAGGGTCCTTCAGAAGGCTCTGCACCGGCGCGTGGTGGAAGCCCAGGTAGCTGGCGGAGGGAGGTGAGTGAGAGCCAGATGGTAGCGATGGATGCTGGAGTGCCGAGGCGGTGCTACCCACCAAGGAGTGCAGGGAGTGGGCCAGAGGGTGCAGAGGGAGGTGGGCGCTGGGTGCCGGAGGGGGGGGAATTCTGGAATGGGCGACGTTGCGGCTCTGGGCGGCGGCGCTGCCTCCGTACACGTCTCCCACCAGCTTCTTCATCTCGTCCAGGGAGCTGGACAGCATGAGGATGTAGTTGCGGGCCAGGAGCAGGGTGGAGATCTTGGACAGCTTGCGGACGGAGGGGCCCTGGGCGTAGGGCATGACCTCCCTCAGGCCGTCCATGGCCTCGTTCAGGTCGTGCATCCTCTTCCTCTCGCGCCCGTTGACCTTCAGCCGCAAGTCCTGCCCGTCCGGCCCCTGCTCCTTGTTCAGGGCGCCCAGGGCGGTTCTGCTCTTGCCTCCCCCGGAGCAGCGGTCCGACCGGCCAGGGCTGGCAGCTCCCTGCTCACGGCAGTAGGCCTGGAACATCTTGTTGGAGAAGATGCCTCCCATGGCGTCGTCCACCACCGGGTCTGGAGACGAGGAGCGGCTGCAGGTGGAGCCGGCGTCAGAATCCATCTCAGAAGGTCCGGTAGATGAAGCTCCAAAGGAAAATAGGGATGTTTCTTGGGTGTGATTCTTGTGCAGAGTACCAGGGTTCCTTGAGGGCTGATGCTCTCTCACTCTCACTTCTCTCAGAGCTCAGTCAACACAGTCTCAGGCAGGCGATGTCCTCTGTCCTCTTCAGGAGTCTGTCCCCCTCCAGCCTCACAGGGGTGCATTTATACCCCCGGCCCAACAAAGGAACAATGAGCCGCATAATGAGACACTTAGAGCTGCAGCCAATTGCAGAAGGGACACACTTTCACCCCCTCAAGCCCCCCACGTACCCCCCCCCCCCCACACACACACACACACACCTCCCCACACCCACGTTTAACTCCCCTTAAACCCCTTCACCACCCCTCCCTCCCTGATCATTCCCCTTACACATTAACTAGAGCTGGCCTGTGTTCACACGTATGTGTTAAGGCATACATCAAACAGTGAACCAGGGCTCTGTTAAAACCCACACCCCAGAGTAGCATCATTGCCTTGTAGTGTATGTGTGAAGACATAAAACACACAAATGATCATCAGTAGTCAATATTTGTGTCTATGTGAAGACATTAACCATAATGGTTATAGTGTGTTGAACAACGGGTAAAATGACGAGAGGTTATTCTCTCATTAGGATCAGTGTGAGGGGGCTTGGCCTATCCACACCTTAGACAATATGACGAGTCAGCGTTTTCAAGTCACTTTGTACAGTTGACGATTTATACAAAGGTACATGTAATAGTGTTTCATTCAAAAACAGTGTCATAGACATGATGCCATTGAAATGTGAAGACAGTATTGTCTGTGAGGAAAATAGATCACACGATGATTCAAATGTAAGCGGACATTGAGTACTTCATGTTTAATATGTATGCTGCACCTCACAAAGATTCCAAGACAATTACAGTAACGTCTGTACTGAACCTGAAACATTGAGAACCTTTGAGAAAAATGTCTTAAAATCCCAAATGAAAGTGTCTTCAAGTCATGCTGATCGTTGCCATGACATGGTCATCAGAATAGACATGAATAGAATATAGACATAGATAGACATGGATATGAAACCCTCTGTGTGGTGCCTCACCACAGACAAGAACAGTGTTAATGGAAGACTAGGTACAATTCCAGTGGTCTAAGACAAAGAGGTCGGATTCAATACGACTAAGCTCCTAAACAGTCTGTGAAATCACACCACTATCACCGTGTAAGGGGCTCCTGGAGAGGGGAGGAGGTAGTTAAAAAGATACTAAAGAGTGGGCATAGTATTGTCTCCCCCTCATTCAGTCGTAAAGCCCCCTAGATTGGCCCGGTTAACTTTCTAAGACCCTGCGTAGCGGGGCAAGACCCTCCATGGCTCTCCAGTGGTCAGGGAGCCTTCATTAACATCTCTATAACTCACACACACACACACAGACTCACACACAGACACACACACACACACACACACACGCTCCCACACACACATGCGTGCGTATAGATATACACACACACACACATGCATGCACGCACACACACACACACACACACACACACCACGCACGCACACAGACGCACAGACGCACACACACACACACACATGCTCCCACACACACACGCGTGCGTATAGATATACACACACACACATGCATGCACACACACACACACACACACACACACACACACACACACACACACACACACACAGGGTCTTCTGAGGGTCACTTGTCTATGGAATGATCACTTGATCAAGAGGACGATGAAATACGTATCGCCGTTTTCGAACACATGAACTGTTTAAAAAACAACACCTAAACTGTTTTCACACTCAAAAGCACATTTCATTTGGTCGGATGTCTTCCATCCTGTGAAGCTGGAGTCCAGATGTGTGTCTGGTCCTATTATCACATGCCTTCGCTATATAAAGCCCAGCTTCTGCTTTTCTCATCATCATTCTCAGAAGTTTAATGTCACTTCTTTTGCTTTGGAATGTCCTGTGTTCTATGTGAAGTGTTGTGAGTGGGACAGAATGCTGGGAAACACAGTATCATAACACCCTTTATATTGTGGAGCACAGCCAGAACAATATCTGAAACCAACAGAGGCCTGCGGCAGGAGCCTGACCTACTGTAGGGACAGACCAAAATAGAACGGGACTTTTCCTCCCTCCTGTCGACTGTGTTTAGTTTCCCTGACTGGAGCTCTGTAGGGTGCCCTGGTTTATATTTGCCTAAGCCCAGCGGAGGGTCTGGCCGTGGGTGTGTTGGTTGTTTGTGTACATTTTGATGATGTTTGTGAAAATTGACTTGCATGAGAATACATTTGAATTTCATGTGTTTGTTTGTGAGAGCTCACTCTCCTAGTTCACTCTGTGTTTGTAGTTTGTTAGTCTGTGATGGTTGACTTCTGGCTGCTCTGTCATACATACAGTACTGTATGTTTACTCTTTGTGCGTGTGTGTGTGCGTGTGTGTGTGCATTTGTGTGTGTGTGTGTGTGTGTGTGTGTGTGTGTGTGTGTGTGTGTGTGTGTGTGTGTGTGTGTGTGTGTGTGTGTGTGTGCGTGTGTGTATGTACGTGTGTGTGCTCCTCCAACATGCACACACTTTATTCGGGAGAGAGTATGAAGTGGGGCTGTAGGAACCCCCCCAGATCCCCTCCACCAGGGGGGGCTGCTGCAGGGGTCCTGGGCTTGGCCCTCTCCCAGGGCTGATATAATTGGGGAACCTTGAGGGCCAACGAGAGCCATTTATTGGGAGCATATGGATTTTTCCATCGTTAGGCTGCGGGCCAAGATGGCTGCAGGACCCGCTCCTAATTGGGTTCTGTCCTAATTAAGTGAGCTGGACACAAAGGCTCCTATTTCATTCTTTATTTGTCTCACAGACTTTTCGAATGGCTGATTTGACTTTCAAACCTACTATTTTCCGCACTTCTCAAAGTATACTTCTCTCTCAAATTCACTTATTTTCGACAAATGTCCTTACTTTCTCACTAAGAACACAAGAGAAATACAAAGGTGACAACATCACCACTACTCATGACAGCGTGTGTTGGTGAAAGTAGGTGTCATTACAATAGCTTGAGCCACACCATGTGAGGTACATTAGCCAAGAGAACCAGAGTGATCCATCCTGCTCTGTTCTGACTGCATTTGTAAATGTGTAAGCCTGATGAAACCCTCTCTCTCTCTCTCTCTCTCTCTCTCTCTCTCTCTCTCTCTCTCTCTCTCTCTCATTCTTATTCATTTGTTTACAGAAGCGATGGGCCACACAGAGAGACAGAAGGGACTCAGATCCATGGATTTAATGGATGAAAGAGTAGCCACCCTCCATGTTTTTTAAATAATCCCACACTCTTTAACCCATGAATGAAAGTGTTTGACTTTCCTCTCTGGCCCGGCACCTTGAAAGACCCCTCCCTCCATTCAGGGTTTCTGTGAGCGGCCATTTTGGGGTTTAGGGACCCCCTTCTGCCACCTCACGGGGTTCAAATCCATGAAAGTGCTCAGGTGACCAGAAAATGAGGGCATTATCACAAGCATATGCTTGTAGCGACAGAGGATCAGGCCAGATTAGGCCCATCGTAGGCTCCATAAAGTGCTAAGCTGGGAAACAAACGCTGGTGTGTGTACCGTAAGGCTCCGTCACTCTCTCTCTGTCATTGTTGGACTGGATTAGAGGGAGATCCTGTGTACACACACCGCTGTAATCTGGACCTGTGGGCGAGAGGAGAGACAGCGGAGGACAACACACATCAAACCCACAGAGAACAACAACAGTAACAACAGAGACAACCGAGGAGAGGACATCTGATCCAGTGGTTCTGCTGTTCATCATTCTGCTCATCTCCAACCCCCCCTCCCCCGAGTTTGTTTTGAGGGACTTTTGAGATGGAAATCGCCGAAAAAAACGAGAACAACAACGTTATCAGAGCAGAGCACTTTGGGATTTCATTCATCTGTTCCACTTGGTTTATGAATCCTAAATATTGTTTTATGAATACACACGTCCAAGACGGAGATATAAAGTTGTTTCACGGGGTAGAAGTGAACAGCTTGACAAGTGTTTCCAGCATAAGGAGCGCAGCCCTTTGTTATCACGGAACATCAGGACAAACCGCTCGGTGATTTATCCCTTTACACCAGCCCCGAACAATAGCATTATCTCCACGACAAAAACAAGAGACAAGGACGCTATGAAAATACCCCGGGACGTTTATGAGTCACTAAAGAGTCCAATAACTTTCCCTGCACGCTGTTCTTTGGCTCCCTTAATGTTTAAGCGGTGTTGGCGGGGGGTATGCTGTGGGGACGGTAGGGAGAGGGGACCAGAGGGTCCCCGGACCCAGGGAGAGAGGCTGATTATAGGGAGCATGAAAGGAACCCTGGCCCTCTCCTCTGGACCTGAATAGAGCTCAGCCAGCAGGCTGTCCCATACACTGGCCTGCTCCATGCTGCTAGAGCTTCATAAATTACCCCCACAACGACCACGGGGGGAGGGGGGGGGGGGGGGGGTAGAGAGACAGTGAGGGGACAAGCCCAGGACCAGAAGAGGAGCAGACTATCATCGGGTAGTGAGAAGGCCCAGGCCAGCAGCTCTCCATCAGGTGACTGAGACCCCCATCATGGACCCCCCTCCTGGGTCTCAGAAGCCTCTCAGGCACTTCCCACAGAAATAACCTAAAAGAGTTGGGTGGACCACTGTCCCCAGATACCCCATATCTACACGGCTATGAATGATGTAGGCAGGAAACACACACTGTCTGTGGGTAACCCAGTCAACATCATGTGTGCATACGTGTGTATTAGAATGGGAAGATACATTGTTCACCTGTATGGTGGTGATGATTTGATGTCCACTGCAGCCACGTGGTTGTTGGAGGAGGGATGGGGGGTCACAGTGAGCATGGCCCCCCTAGCAACCTGTTCCACATTATTTGACGGTTTATCACGTTTTAATAACTTGCCGACACAGGTAGCTTAGGTCTCTTGACCATATCTTATCTTTAGGAGATAAGGATCCATAAAACCAGTAGTCCTATCGATAGACAGAATCATCTGTGGCAAATACCACAGTACAGGCAGAATACACAAGAGATATCTGACAGGACATTTTTAGTTCAGATAGGAAGAATTCAACAGACAGATAATATCAGGCTGATAAGACCCTTAGCTGATAAGACCCTTTTTTCTCTCTCCCATAAACAATGATAACACTCACACACTCACAAACACACACACACACTACACACAGACTTGTGTTTGGTGCGGAGGAGCACAGTGTATCTGGTGGCCATTGTGCCGGGCCACACTTTAGAACAGTTGGCCTGCTCGCTGGTGCGTGGAGATGGCTTTGTGTCCCCGATCTGCACACTTCTGCCACTCTCTGTCCCCCCCCTCCCCCCCTCTGCTCCCCCCCCCCCCCTCCCCCTTCCTCATCCCCCTTCTCTGTGTCGTCCCGAGCGATAACAAGGGGACCTGCCGTCCCATAATCTCCGTCCCCGACGCCCAGGCACGACTCTCTCTGTCTTTCATCAGCCACTGTTGTTTTCAGGCCCCTGTTACCTCCGCTTGTGCTCCTTCTCCACGGCAACGCACCCCCGCCCACCCCCGTCCCCCCCCCTCCCCCCGTCCCCCCCATCCCATCTGTGGATAGGCCTGCCATGTGTCCATTGAGGGAGCGCCGGCGGCAACGCCACTGTATGTGGAGTACGTGACGCTGGTCTATTGTCTGAGGCCAGTGTTCAGATCAGGCCACAGCAACTTACTGCTGACCCCGGGGTCAAGGAGCACAATAACCCTAGTTGTTGGTGGCCACTGTGCCTCCTCATTGCCCCCCAATGATTGATTGACGGGATGCGGAGTGTGTGTGTGTGTGTGTGTGTGTGTGTGTGTGTGTGTGTGTGTGTGTGTGTGTGTCTCCTTCTCGAAGACATTCAATCCCAGACCCATTCAATCAAGTGGGCTCCTTCTGTCTACCCGTCCTTTGATGGCATCAGACTTGTTAGTGACACACAATTGAGTTTATTGACTGTTGGTTTGATGAACTTAAATGAATAAGTGCAATCTACTTGAATGGGCACATGCCTTGTCGGGACATAACAACACTGTGAAAGTTTATGGAGCTGTTTGACTTCATGCCTGGGTTGTTTGCACCAAGAAACCCAAAGTGCTTTCTCCACAAGCCTCTTCTTAGGGCTTCATACAATCAAATCGTTGGCTGTAGCTTAGAAAACATGTTTTTTTTTTTTATTGTTTTATGTGGTCAAATAAAAGTATGCAGAGCAGAAATTATGATCAGATACTGTGGCTGCACACACAAGCAAGCAATCATGATACTGTCTCAATATTGCTATGGCTAATTGGATCTCACCTAATAAGATTTATTGTCGATCCACCTCATAAAGAAATGTTTGCACAATAAACTACTACATATACATTGTCGTTCACAACTGCTTTAAGGGCACACACACACACACACACACACACACACACACACACACACACACACACACACACACACACGGTCTACTCTGAGGCCCCAGGTGGGAGATTAGGGAGGCCCATTAAATACTAATTCACATAGGAGCAGGTCTGAATTCTAATCACGAGATGAGCTCCTGTAGAGCTTGTCACAGTATTCAGTATGGAACCTCTGAGCGCTGCTTAATGACGGGGGAACCATGTGACTCTGAGGATATTGTGGAGATATAACAGATGATCTAGAGGACTTACAGATGGTCATGGTTTCACGCACACACACACACACACGCACGGACAGGCGCACCGAGATACACACACACGCACATGCACACAAGCGTGCATGCACACAGAGACAAGCACACACACACACACACACACACACACACACACACACACACACACACGCACGGACAGGCGCACCGAGATACACACACACACGCACATGCACACACGCGTGCATGCACACAGAGACAAGCACACAAACACACACACACACACACACACACAGGTTTAGAAACACAAACTCTCCCTACCCTCTCCACCTAAATAGGTCCTGTTCCTCTGCTAGCCTGACAATAGAGAGGCCGCGACCCTGCGCTCGACAGGCCTCCTGTCTGACTGGAACAGGAGTTATTAAACAGAGGTGAGGGGGACGGCGTGTCAGCCCCCCCCAGAGCCCCCCCCACAGCCATAGGAACAACTTAGTATGTCATTGTTTCACTTCCATTGGAAATCCCAATAACATCACGGTCACGGCCTTTACAGTAT
Organism: Argentina silus; assembly: GCF_951799395.1. Lineage (NCBI taxonomy): Eukaryota > Metazoa > Chordata > Actinopteri > Argentiniformes > Argentinidae > Argentina > Argentina silus. Next base: position 9,902,228 of record NC_139667.1, read on the forward strand.
GAGATATCGCCACCATCATTATGACAATGCACATTCGTCATTAATTTACATTTATGGCATTTAGCAGACGCCTTTAACCAAAGCGACTTACAACAAATACATTTGTTTAAGTAAGTGAATCATCTATCCAACAGACATCATAAGACAAAGTAATCAATGCTCATACCAGGGGCCATTGGCAGTCATAATGCCAGAAGCCTTTATTTTATTTATTTATTTATTTTGTCTCTAGGGTATGGGGTAGGGTTAGTACAGGGGGTTCAAATCAACAGTAGTATCAGCTAAATATCAACATCCCCCAGCCAGTTGGATCATCCGTTCCCCTAAAGGAATCCCTCACGGCGAGGTACACTGGGGTTCCTAGAGAATGGTGCAGTTTGCTGTTCCCTCCTCCTTTGCTGTTCCCCTATCAGTTGAACAGTCACCTGCTCTTCCTATGACCCTGCAGCCTGCAGTGCTTACGCCGGGTTGGCTGTAGTTTTAAAGCACCTTTGTCATTGATATGATCTTTGTCTCTCTTTTCCTGTCGCAGAGGCCCAGACCCTCTGAGTTTGGCCTTACAGGACCTGCCCTGCTGAGTGTGGTATTAAATATCAATACACGTTTATGAGGGCCTCATAAACGCTGGCCACTGAGAGAGAGAGAGAGAGAGAGGGAGAGGGAGAGGGGTGGAGGGGGGAGGGTCGTGGGGGGGCGCGGGAGGGGGGGGGGGATGACAGAGAGATGGATGGACCTCATCTCCTATCTGTACCTGGAGGAAAAGGAGGGTGGATTAGAAAAGAGGGAGAGAGGGGGGAGGATGAGTTATCGAACAGAGAGAAAAAGTGACATGAAAACAGCAGCACGCTGTGACAGCAGCCTGTCCACCTGTTGCATGTTGGTGTGATCATGATGTCCCTTGTTCCTGATTATAACTGCTACTTATAACTGGGTGTTACCCTTGTCTATAACGTGTCTATAACTGTTCTATAACTTGTCAAGTGTTTCCTGGACCCCAGGAAGAGTAGCAGCGGCAACAGCTAAGAGGGATCCTAATAAACTAAAGTAAATCAAATTAAACTAAACTAAACTAAACTAAACTAAACTAAACTAAACTAAACTAAACTAAACTAAACTAAACCAAACTAAACTGAACTAAACTAAACTAAACTAAACTAAACTAAACTAAACTAAACTAAACTAAACCAAACTAAACTGAACTAAACTAAACTTAACAACGTTGTCATTATTTAATTTAAAATCTGTTTTATAACAAATAAAAAATAAATCTTTCTTATCCTCTTATTAACCTACTTGATACTTTCACTTCCTGCTTCCTACAATAAATGTTGACCATTTTCCTCAGTATGACATTCTAAGTGGTGTTAAATTCACTTTTTTTGTTTTAAGCGCAGCAAAGCAACACATATATACGTAGATCACAGGTCAATGATGCAGTGTAGATTCAGGGATTCAGATCAGACAACCGTAAAACAAAAGGCCTAATGGTAGGACAGCTCTAGTGACTGTGCTGCAGTATATTTGGGGGGACAGTGGGCTGAAGGGGGTGTGGCCCAGCACCAGCCCTTAAAAGATTAACCCTGAGTCCACAAAGGCCCAGGGGGCTGCGGTGCCTCAGAGTGGGAGAGTGAGAGAGAGTGGGCTGGGTGCTGGTTAAACATTGTAGGGCCCTGGGTCCACTCCTTATTGTCTAGCTAGCACCACTACCCAGGCCCCTGTTAGCAGCGCAAAGACAGGCTTCGGCAGGCGGAGGGAGCCCCTACAAAAGGCTGCCGGTCTCCAAAAGGCTCCGATGGAGATGTATGAGTCTGGGCTCGGGGTAGGCGACACGTGGGAACCCTGGTCGTAAAAAAAAACTAAAAACAAAGCAGGATAGATTGGACAGGGAGAGACTCCCCCCCCCCCCCCTCCAGTCCTCTTCTTTCTCTGTTTCTCTGTGTCTCTGCACTCCGACAGTGATGAATGGGACATGCGGCCTTCCAGAACAACAAACAGACACGGCCTCATTTCCACAATGTGGGCGAGGGCAGGCATAAAGGAGGTGCCATCCCATTAGGACCTTGGCTCCATGCCGTCGAGGCTGTGCCAGAGGGAAGAAGGGATGGGGGGGGGGATGCTAGAGCCCCCCAATCAAGAGAGGAGATCTTGGCCGTTTTGTTTTCTCAAAAAAAAGCGTCATAAAAAACTCTCCTTAATTGGTGCTCAATAAAATTAGCATTTGCAAGCAGATTAGATTTCCTCTCTCCTTTTTTGCTATTGTGTGTGGCGCTGACCCCATCTCAGCTATTCATTTTCAGTCTTTCTCTCTGTTTTATTGAGCATCAGTGAAAGAGGAAACTCTTGTAAGATTGCACCATTCTCCGCTCCACGTCTCCACCCCCCGTTTTAGTCAACCTAGTCTATGATCTCTTTAAACAATCGCCTTCTGCTCCGCCATTGAAAAGCCTTGAGAAGAAGGAGTTTTGAATTTTGTTATTTTAAACTGTCCAGAAGGGACGGATTTAACACCTGATCCAACTTATAATGGTCACAGTATATCTGTACATCTTGGTGTAGAAGCCATAGGGTCGACTACACATAGACTGAAAAATGATTGTCATTAGAGAACTAACAATGCTGGTCTTCCTTCAGTGAAACACATTTACATCATGAGTCTCTAAACTGATCAGAGTTGAACACAGCCGTTTGAGTGAGAAATCTACCAACGAGAAATGCATCTCAACAAATCCACCACTGCTCTTTGAGTTGGTTCACACACAGCCGACACACAATTTATTCACGAAAATCTATTTTTGAAAGGTTTTTCCTTCAGCAAAATGCTGTGTATAAACATGTCAGAGCTGAGACTGAAATATAATCCCATTAACTTTGAATGGCAAGTCTATTATTCTGCTGCATAATATGTCTCACGCACCATGAAGAAATCATCACCCCAGTAGAAACTGCTGCGAGAGAAAGGGATTTGTGACGCCTTGACGTCTTTATGAATGTACTAATGTGGCTGATGGGAGCTTGAGCGGCTGAAAGAAGTTCAAGACGTCAACATCCGCTTCATCCGAAATGACATCTAAGCGTGACTGATTTCTCCACAAATAACTCCACTTCCCTAACTGGCATTATGGATAATAATCTCCATGAAGAAGTCACATTCAATCACGGTACTGTACATCCGACTGTAATCCTCAACTCCAAAATATGTTTATTTCAAAATGTGACTGGAAAAAAGTTGTCCATGCAGCAGCCAGAGAAGTCCTCAGGAGGTGCCACAAAGCAGAGAGGGATGGTTCTGTTCTGTTAGAACCGGAGGATGAGAGAAGCTCCTGTTCTGCTGTACTCTCCCAGGCTTGTCAACAAACAAACTATTTTAGAAAATGTGCAACTGTCAGCTTTCAGAGTTGCAGAAGTGGAGGTTTTGTGTCTGGAGAATGAAGGGATATAGCCTCAGGGTCTGTGTTGTTCTGGTGGGATGGAGGGATGAAAGAGGGAGCTCTACGTCTCCAGTGCATAGCGGCCTTCACCGAATTCAAATGATGCACTGATGTTCCACTCACAGTCAGGAACAATGAACACGCACGCAGACACACACACACACACACACACACACACACACACACGTGCACGCACGCACACACACACACACACACACTCACAAACACTTACACTCACTACAATCACTGCTGCTATTTATTACTGGAAGCTATTGCTCACTTAATCTTACACTTATTGCCTATTACATTTATGGCCTATTGTGTTATTGTTGTATGTTTATTCTGACATCCTGATAGCTGCACTGTTGAGAGGAAGCTGGCAAAGTAATCATTTTATTGTATAACGTACAACCGATATCCTGTGCCATATGACCAATAAACTTTGACTTGACCTGAAACACTGCATGTGGATGCTACACAATAAATCAAATGCAATCAGAATAGGTAGAGTACACTCTAACCACACCACACATTATGGAATACTCGCTATTAAAAGTAGTTTAGTGTTAGCAAGGCGATGCCTATGTTCCAGTGTGTCGACTTTTAGATGATTGTGTATAAACATATATACATCAAGGTCAACATGTCTGTCATCTACAGGAGCTGTTGGATCTAACCAAACATTCCCAGTGACCCTTTCACCACCAGGTCCTCATGGCTGTGATCTTCACGTTGGGGGGGAGGGGGAACACAAGGTCGTTAGGGAGGGGGGCGGGGGGGATCATTGATATACGCATATTTTGGGGAAAGTGAGTGTTAAAGAGTGGGAACGTACCCTGCCTTTGTGATGCAGGGGGCACAGGAGGGTTACCCCAGGTTGGACTCTGCCCCCTGACCCCGGGGCCTCTTTGATGCTGCGCTGCTCCAGGACGTTCTCCCCTGAGGAGGGCCCAGCTTGACGTGGCCCTGGGACCGGCCCGCAGCGCCTGCACCTCCACCGAGAGACCCGCCAGGACCGGGGGCCACGCTTTTGTCCCCAAAGAAAATTAACGTAGTTTTGGGGCGGGGCCAGGGGAAGGGTCTCACGCAGGGAGCACGGGGAGGGCCGGCTGAGATCAAAATACAGATCACATGACATTCTCTGGCCTTGAGGGTTTTAGTTAGGTACAGACAAGCAATGAATGGTTATTACAAGCAATAATGGTTTGGCAGGTCGGGGGGTTAAGAATGTCTATATATTCTATCATTTAGAATACGTTTAACCATTTCTTTCCCGTTGGCTTCTCTCATGCGCACATACATATTCTGTGAGAGTGGATAGAAAACAGTGTCTATACTTCAAGCCAGGTTTTTGGGTGATTAAGGATGAGGACCATCTGGGATATGCAGTATTGATGACAATTTCAGCATCTTAATAGATGATTAAAAGTCTAGTGTTTCGACTGTGTTTCATAATGTTTTCCCTTAAGTGATATTTTGGCATGTTGTATAATATGGCATACTTGCCAGATGATGGAGATCTTTACAAGCTTCATCAGAGCAGTTCTGCCCCCTGGTGGTATGAATCACAAAAGTCATGTGTTTTTGTTTGAAGTCGTTCAGTCAATCTCTGGTGTTTCAGGAATGTGGCTTTTCCTGAAATGAACGCCAGTGATGTTTAAACTTAAACTCACTCACAACATGGTGTACACAGCATATCTCATAAGTTCCTTATTACGTAAGTCATTTTAAATTAGATTTCACCTTTTAAACTGACCAAACACAAAAATAAACACAATGAAATGGGCCAGAAATATGTTAGGGTGAAATCACCACCTCAGCCTACCCAAACACTGGCCACAGTTAGCTCTGCCACACAAACACAACAAACCCTAAAGACCTCAGACCTCAGGCTTTAATAATACTATCTCCGTGCTTCACCAGGGAGTAAACCATTAATATCAGAAGTGGCTTGTGAGGATCTCTCATTTCCTCTCTCTCTCTCTGAGGATGAAGGATGAATAATGCAGTGGAGCCAGCTGATGAAGCATATTTGTGTGGCAGGCAGTTTGGGGAGCAGCAGGGTGGTGACGTAAGACTCAGATCAGCACTGCGGAGGTTAGCAGGCCTGCTGTCTTGTTGTCTTTGAAGTGGCTGCCCCACCACCACCACCGCTACCACCACCGCCACCACCAACACCACCACCACCACCACCTTTCTCTGGGACCCCCCCCACTCTGCCCCCAGGGTTTTAACCCATCTCTATGTGTGTTAGATCTGCCCTCAGCACCCTCCCGGGATAAACAGGGGATGATCCGTTTGGTGGATATTAATTTTTTTTAAAGAATGATGAAAGTCAGAGGTCATTTACAAATATAGCACTGAACCAGTCTGTTTTGGAGGTTGTCGTTACCCAAAGGATGGCACAGCCAATGAGAAGGATGGGGGAGTCCTGGTCCAATTTACGCAGATGAAACCATCAATCATTACTAACCGATAACATTTTGGATTATAGGTTAGGAGCCTGTTTAGGATACATATGCCTGGCATACAGTGATGACCAATCATTACAAATGTAATTCATTCATTCGCAGTATTCATATTTTGTTGTGTTGGTGTCTACAGTTATCATTCTAAAAGGCATCCAAAAGGAGGAGATACATACTGGACTGTTCTGTATGTATGTCTGCGCACATGAGTCAGGGGAGGTCAACATCAGTCAATCTCTCTCTCTCTCCTCTCCTCTCTCCTGACGGCGAGGTGAAGGCATACTCTCCATTTTTAATGGCATCAGGGCGGCTTGAGGAAGGAGGGGGGCGTGACAGCGAGGCAGACACGTGCTTGTACTCCAACATGGCTGAGTGTCAATGCACAGAGCCATGGTAAGGAGAAGGACCTCCTCCCCTAGGACGGCCGAGGCTGCCAGGTAACCACAAATCAGGACTACGAACCCCAGAGGACAGTAGGACAGTAGAGTAGAGGTCTCAGAGGTGTCAGAGGGTGTAGGCTTGTTAGGGTTCTGTTGGCGGTAGGTCTATAGAGAGGTCAGCGCAGCGTTTCTGAACCACCTGTACATTAAACTCGGTCGTGGTAAAGGGGATATTCCTTCGGACTAGATAGTCACCTGGCTCATGAAACAGACGTCAAGTTGTTGCAAATAGTCCCCCCCCTCCCCCGCAATTCTAGCTGCTCCGACCTAGTCTCAAACTTGTCTTGACTGGACGCCTGCATGCCAGTCGCTGGTGCAAAAACAGTTTGGAAATACTGCTCAACTGTTGATGTGAGAAAGTCAGTAGGAAGCTACTTTTTGTACATAAGAGTCTGTTCCTCTTTTCTCCTCTCTCATGAGCTACACCATTTGAGGATTGTAATGCATGGAATTTGAATGAGGAATGGTATTGAACACACCATTCTTCACTCCATTCCATGAATTACAATGAGGCCGTCCTCCAGTGTCTGCCTCCACCAGCCTCACTAGTCTCCCCTGAGATACACAGACATCTAAATATCATTAGGAAAGATTAGGTTAAAGTCATTCACAAGCACCATGTCTGGGTTGGGTCTGCTTAGGAGATCAGAAGAGCCTTAGGAAACTCAGTTTGACTGAGAATCACATTTCACATGTCCTTCTTCTAAAGGACACAAAGCCTATCAGCTCAACTTTGACTAATTCCTCCCAACTCTATTTTCTGTCCAATTTCCACTTCAAAT
>NC_139667.1:9914345-9941845 GCF_951799395.1 Argentina silus
CGGAACCCTAGAACAGAATCATCCATTTCCTCACACGCATGGAGGTCTTGTAAGGGTCATTCTCTCAGCCCTGTCTACCTTACCTCTGCTTTGACGAGGTCATGGGGTCACGAGGCCGATCGGATCAGATGCCAAGGGATCAGCCTGTCCTTGTACTGTACCGCATGAAGGAAAGAACTTGTTGAGGCATCCTCTAGGATGTGTGTGGATATGGATATGGATATGGATATGGATATAGATATGGATATAGATATAGATATGGATATAGATATAGATATGGATATGGATATAGATATGGATATAGATATAGATATGGATATAGATATAGATATAGATATGGATATAGATATGGATATGGATATGGATATAGATATAGATATAGATATGGATATAGATATAGATATGGATATGGATATAGATATGGATATAGATATAGATATGGATATAGATATAGATATGGATATGGATATGGATATGGATATGGATATAGATATAGATATAGATATAGATATAGATATGGATATAGATATAGATATGGATATGGATATAGATATGGATATAGATATAGATATGGATATAGATATAGATATGGATATGGATATGGATATGGATATGGATATAGATATAGATATAGATATAGATATGGATATAGATATAGATATGGATATGGATATAGATATGGATATGGATATGGATATGGATATAGATATAGATATAGATATAGATATGGATATAGATATGGATATAGATATAGATATGGATATGGATATGGATATGGATATAGATATAGATATAGATATAGATATAGATATGGATATAGATATGGATATAGATATAGATATGGATATGGATATGGATATGGATATGGATATAGATATGGATATAGATATAGATATGGATATAGATATAGATATAGATATGGATATAGATATGGATATGGATATAGATATGGATATAGATATGGATATGGATATGGATATGGATATGGATATGGATATAGATATGGATATAGATATAGATATAGATATAGATATGGATATGGATACAGATATGGATGTAGATATAGATATAGATATGGATATAGATATGGATATGGATATAGATATAGATATAGATATAGATATGGATATAGATATGGATATAGATATGGATATGGATACAGATATGGATGTAGATATAGATATAGATATGGATATAGATATGGATATGGATATGGATATGGATATAGATATGGATATGGATATGGATATGGATATGGATATAGATATGGATATGGATATGGATATGGATATAGATATGGATATGGATATGGATATAGATATGGATATGGATATGGATACAGATATAGATATGGATATAGATATGGATATGGATATGGATATGGATATGGATATAGATATGGATATGGATATGGATATAGATATGGATATGGATATGGATATAGATATGGATATAGATATGGATATGGATATAGATATGGATATGGATATGGATATGGATATGGATATGGATATAGATATGGATATGGATATGGATATAGATATGGATATGGATATAGATATGGATATAGATATGGATATGGATATAGATATGGATATAGATATGGATATGGATATGGATATGGATATGGATATAGATATAGATATGGATATGGATATGGATATAGATATGGATGACACACTTCAAATCAAACTGGCTGGCCCTGTGTGCTCAGAGCAACACAGACAGTACCTACAGATGAATTCCATAATGGTACAAGTGTTACTGGGACACTGTCAACGTAATAATAGGATAAATGCCATACGTGTACGTGTACGTGTCTGTGTTCATGCTGTGTTCATTTGAAAAGTAGAGTCAATGGTTTTGGGTAAAAGTATGAATATGAGCATGGACACAGACACGTACAGTATGGATGCATATGGATGATGTGAATTCCTCCGATAAACAGCAGGGTGATCAGAGAAGAGAGAGAGAGAGATGGGGGAAAGAGGATGAATCAGAGGCACCATTGAAGTCTAAATCGGAGCTCATTCATTAACAGGAAGCTGGAACTGGGAGGAAGTCTCTCTGGAGATCGTGTTAAGTGGAGGGAACCAATCAGCATGTCCTTCAAAGCCCCACCTCCCGGTGATGAAGAGGAAGCCTGTCTGGTGAAACTTTGAAGAGTTTTTTGGGGGGGTTTTCTGAAGTAGGTAACCACTTCAAACCGAGCCTTCAGAGAACCAACCGAAAGGCTTTGTGTCATCTCCAGTGTGTTCAGTTCTCTGGACATCTTCTTGAAAACTGTTGAGATGAAAGCGCGAAGAAAAGGAAAGAAAGAAAGACAAAATGAGATGGAAATCAGTAGCTTATTTCATCTCTGTCTGGGGGTCTTTGCTGTTTGATCTTGTCAGTGGAGGGAAAGATGAAGCGCTTCAAGGAAAGAAGCTAACCAGCGACAAAGCTTTAGTTTTAGAGGTTGTATTCTGAGACATGAAAATGTCATCCTATTGGTTAAACTGTGTTATGGACGACAGCTTCCCCAGGCGAAGATAGCTTGCTGTGTCTCCACGGAGACAGACAGACGTATCCAGGGGAGACGGTGGGTGTGTGTGGGTCCCTGGGGAGAGCACTGTGGAGGAGGAGGACGCAAAAACCAAATCTATGACTTCACAGCAGGAGACCAGTGATCTGATTTTTCCTCGTCCTCAATAACACAGAGGAAAAGAGAGATGTTTTCTCATCTCGCCAACGGTGCCTCACACCTACAGAATGGAACACACACACACACACACACACACACACACACACACACACACACACACACACACACATACGCACACACACACTAATACCCACACACAGATAACAGCAACCCTTTCTATTGACGTCTGTTCGCTTCAAACCTCTGGAATCCCTCAGTCCTTGTTTGTGGGTTGTGAAGCGGGTCTAATTGGATGAAGGTGGGGACGGACTGAGGTCCACATGCTCTCTGACTCCCATTTCCATCCACACAGCCCTTATCTCACTGGACTGACCAAAGGGAGGCAGAGGGAGGCGCAACACACATCCGTGCACACACACACGTGCACGCAGGCATGCAGACACACACACTACACATGCTCTCTCCTATCTTCATCCACAATGCCCTTATCTTACATGACTGACAGCAGGGGGCCATGAAGAGGGAGCAGGTAACACACACACACACACACACACACACACACACACACACACACACACACACACACACACACACACACACACATACACACACACACCTGGATTCCTCTGGGCTAGTGTTTTAAAAACAGGAGTAAATATAGAATGAAAACCATAAAAAACTAAGAAGCTCTCTAAAGAATAGAATCCCTAAATGAACACAGCTCCACTCTACACATGCAGGATTTGAAAAGCACTGAGATGGGCTGCAGCTGTAATGAATCCACCCGAGAAAGTAAAGTGTACACTTCACCTCCCCCTGACTCCACACAGGGAGACAAGGCCAATAGGAAAATAGATAGACCCAAACTAACAGAGATGAAAGCAGTTTAAACCAGCCAAATCGTAGGGATTTTTCATCAATATTTAAAGACTGCTTATTGGCTGTCTCGAAGCCTGGCTGAGCAGAGAGAATTATTCTTTTAACAGGGATTTCCTGCTTCCCACAATACTCTGAATATTTCATCGCACCAAGAGCAATTAAAGAGGTGCAATATTAATTTCCTTTACAGCCAAGATTCCCCCCCTCCTCTCCCCTCCTCTCTTCTCCTCTCCTCCCCTCTCTTCCCCAACTGTCTCTCTCTCCCTCTCTCTCCTCTCAGAGATATCAAAGAGCCACACAGTCCTGAAATAGATAAGTTCTCCCTTCAACTTACAGGACCTCTATTATAAAGTGTTAACAAATGCCCTTTTCACCTTGAACTGAGCGTGTCCGTAGAGATAGTGGGGGACTTATACAGTATTTACTGTATTGGCTCAAAAAACCTTTCCACAGAAACCCATCAGAAGGACATGTATTACAGTTTCTTTCTGGGATTTAAAGCTGCACTTTAACAGGATTCCAACTGTGCTTAAAGGAGGTAGAGAGAGGAACCCTGCGTGGCAAGCTGACGGAGAGTGGAACAGAACAGCCCCAGGACCCAGCTGGGAGAGAGTGAGATACAGAAGCAAGTCCCATTTACTGTACGTGTGAATGCTCCCGAAAAAATGTGTTTGCAACATTTCTGCACGCAAAGCTGCCAGGAACTATAAGAAATGCAGGCGAGCTAAAGCAGCTAAAGTCATTAGATGAGGTATTTTATTTTACAGGGCCCGGGGAATTCAGCCTGAATGTTAACAAAAAAACACTCTCTCTCTCTCTCTTATCTCTCTCGCTCTCTCTGTGTGCACTATTGACTGTATCGATTGATTCCCTTAAGCCTCATTAAGAGATGCTAGACAGCCTGTTCCCATCAGTCAACATTCATCTGCCATAAAAACAGAGAGTGCGCTTTCACCACGTCTTAACCATTTTCTACCGGCTACATTTAAATCCCATTAAAGATAAGTGCCTTCAGTAGGACAGGTCGTCAGAGGCGATTACAGCCAGGCTCATTCATTCTGGGGAAACGAGTAAGCACCTGTACAGTGGCAGAAGCAGAAGCAGTGCCTGTCTTCCCTACGTCGGCGGTCCTAGAATAGATGTGAGCCTCAGCGGTGGAAGTACAGAGGTGGCGGGAAGTGAATATTTCATTGATTCCATATCAGAGGTGAAAGTTTGTGGGTGCTGGCTGGCTGGTGTTGTTGTTTGGGTTCTTCTGCTGCTGCTGCTGCTGTTTTCAAGTAAGAAGTTCAGTGAGTGGAGGAGCTGAGAGTCTCAGTGGTGGATACAGTAATATAGTCTCATAAAAGGCCAGTTCCATTCCTCCATACGGTTCAGTCCACCTCATCCATCAGTCCAGACAGTCACAGAGACAACGTCGGCCCCCACGGTCATCTCTGGAAATGGGAAAATGAATCATATGTCATCGCTGCAAAGGACGTTCTAAAGAAAGGTCGCATTACTGTGTGTCGGAGAAAGGTCGTATTATATTGTGTGATATTGCATTAGGTTATAATATTGCATTAGCTAAAGTTTTACTGTTGTCATGACCCTGTTTGACCTGAGCGGGAGGCAGTTAAGTGTGGATGGAACATAGTTTAGTGTAGTACACAGCACATCAAGGCCAAGGTTTTACGTATCATGAGCTCTCTGAATCTCTCCACTGTAAATCCTGAATCCTATGTGGCCTCCAGCATGAGCTACGTGTGCGTACAGTACATGCTTGCGCGTGCATGCGTGCGTGCGTGTTTGTGTGTGCACCGAGATGAAGCACTCTTAAATCACCATGGTTATTACAAGGCCAATGAGGCGATGGGGCCCGCTGATGACTGTTTATGGGTCTGGAGCAGCGATGGCCGTGCATCTCAAACAGGACCATCTAATCAGCCAGCCCACACACACACACACACACACACACACACACACACACACACACACACACACACACCCTAAAGTAGAATTACCATATGTACATAACTCACTTATACTGCGTGCCGGACACTAGGCATACACCCCTAAATAAGATTTAGGACCTTTAATATAAGATCATAATTTAGTGATTTACAGGACAGCATACACACCACTGTTATGATGGCATTAACAACATGTCATAAAAAAAAACACTATCAATTCAGTAATTATATGGAACACTGACAACACACACCTACTGTATAATGCATCTGATGTTACACACACACACACACACACACACACACACACACACACACACACACACACACACACACACACACACCCACACACACATAATGGTCCATACACATAATCAGTTAATCAGCAAAGTAAGGGACATCACACGGACTCGGATGAGATCAGATGAGACAACCAACACACATTCATGAGTCAGATTCATTTCCATTTTTATGATGTTCTGTACAATCAAGACCATGATTAGTTTAGAGATTTCAATGTCTTCTTTAGATAAACAACCCTCCTCTTATATGAAAAGTGGGAAAAGTTGTGATGTCAACAAGTGCTGTGATACACTGATGTAAACACACACACACACACACACACACACACACACACACACACACACAGACACACGCGCACACACTCACCCACACGCACACAGACACACACAAACACCCACACACACACACACCACACACACACACACACACACACAGACACACACACACACACACACACACACACACACACACACACACACACACACACACACACACACACACACACACACACACACACACACACACACCCACTCAGCTTGATGCCTCTGAACTCCTTTGGTGCTTAGATGTGGTTTTGCTGAGCAGCTGGTATAGTTTTATCCTGATGAAAGGGGGATGACAGCGGGATGGATAGATGGTAGATAGAGGTAGAGTGGAGAGGGAGGGTGGAGATGGGCTCTATCAAAAAGTGGTCTAATGAGCCATCTGTGGTGGCCCTGTAGAGTCCAGCACAGACTCAGCCCATCATCACACATCACCCAATACTGTCTCCACACACCTGTCAATCCTTACACCAGTTCAACAGACCTACACACTGATCTCAAATACCATCTGAAAAAGGATTGAGAGAGAGAGAGAGAGAGAGAGAGAGACCTACAGATCTCATATACCATCTGTACAATACTCCAATATGCTCTCATGCACATTTGTGTACACTTGTGTATTCACTCTACACAGACCCACATCTCACACTCTTGTCAGTGTCATTTAAAGCCCTCAGCAGGTTCGCAGCAGGAGAGAGAGAGAGGGAGAGAGAGAGAGGGAGAGAGAGAGAGAGAGAGAGAGAGAGAGAGAAAGAGAGAGAGAGAGATAGAGAGATGTATATGTAAATGACTCTACGTAACCTCAAAGGGCCTCTAAAAACTACAGTGTAAGGATTCTTTGTAACATTTACTTAGAATCAGAAGTCAATGGCAGTAAATAGGAAACTGAAAATTCTGTATTTTCTGATTTTAACAACTCAGACCTTTGTCTTTGCATATCAGATTACATCAGAGAATATCCCCTTAATAGGAAACGGATAGGATGCAGACAATAGGATGCAGACAGATGCAAGTGAATGATTGGGGGTTTTTCGTCCCCAATTGAGAGACCATGCATTATAGCTCTCTGGCTGGATTGGGAGTTTGAATAGAGCTAGAGGTCTCCTTTAAAAAAAAGAATGTATCAGAGATACAGCTAAGATGATATACTCTAAGAAGAGGCGTGTAGTATTTATGGTTGAGAATGTACAAGCAGGTCTAGTATGCTTCCATTCATGCCCTTTAGGATTACCAGTTCTATAGGAGTTTTCTAACTTCTAAAGGAAATAATGAAATTGGCACAAACCTTCACTACATCAAACTATACACCCTCCTCTATTGTAAAAAGTCAATGAGACACATATTCACTGTGGAATTTCAAAAGTATTCACCCGGAGACCAGAGGTTTGCTATTCTTCCATTCAAAGTCAGTGGGGGGAAAAGGAAAACAATTGTTGGTGTGTCTATCAAGAACAGAATAAGAAACAACCATGCCTTCACACTCAAACTGTCTCCTCATAAGGCTGATGATGCTCTGTCAATAAGGGAAGCCTAACTGTTGGAGTTTAGCAGCCAGGTTTAAGTGAGCACAAACCCATTAAGAGACCATGCACAGACGTAGAGTACTGATCATGTGTCACGTCATCAAAAACGACACAATTGAGTCATTCCTACATGAAAACAATGGTGACATTGTTTCCCCACTTTACATCTAAAGAGAGACAGAGAGAGAGAGAGAGAGAGAGAGAGAGAGAGAGAGAGAGAGAGAGGGAACTTCAGTACGGGCTAGGTAGTGCTAGGTGTGGTTGAGCAGTGGGTGAGTTACAGGCAGAGAGATCATAGCTCCATTAGAGGCTCTATCACACCCCTGAGACTGTGGCTCTACAGTATGGTTGTCAATGGACTCTAGACATACCGGCCAATCTATGGTTGTCTAAGTACACTTAAGGGGCTCTGGACATTGTACCCTGGTCAATGGTGTCTCTGTAGGTACACTTCATGAGCCGCGGAGGAACAACCTGCTCACCCCAAGATACGGACGCAGGTTCTGATTGTTCACGCCACAGAAAACCACCGATGTTTACGTATGCTTTACATACGCCCCCGTCGGCCGTGAGGGGAACTGCCCACGCATGACACGGAGGGGAGGAAGCTGGTTCGGATCACGCTTGGCATACTACTTTTTACAACAACAAAAAAATGTTGTGCTAATTCTTGCTAATTCGTGTTGCTTATGCAAATATTTGCTAATGCCTTGCCCTGACAACTTACCCTAACCACTCGAAGTGAACGCCTAATACTGCCTAACTGCCACGTAAGTCGCAATTCAAGTGGTCAAGCATACGGAAACATAGGTCATATTCTGAGGCTATAACTGGTTTGTCTGGCTGGAACATGCTCTTGTTTAGCCATTTAGTGAGTTTCAATTCTTGGTTTTTCAAATGAAAATCTGACAAAATGTCTTTCCATTGCCATCCATTACAAAGGGCTTGTTAAGACCCCCTAAAACACATACAATATTCAACTAATCTTAAAACAACAAACAGTCAGCTTTCTTAGATACGGACGCCCTTTCTCAATGTATTCAGGAGTCAGAATCCAGCCGTTTCTTGGAGGACTGTTTCTGAATAGAACAGGCACCATTGTCTGAGGTAAACCTCTCCCACAAGCCAGTCTGAATGCTTCACGGTATTATTGCATTCAGCACCTTCCTATGATTGCCATAGCCAGAATTATCCACGCTTACTGACTGACTGGTAGGAGAGCTGAATGCCCTGCAGCTTTAGGAACGAGGGGTTGGTATAATTCTAGACAATGTGGCAGGACAGATTTCCACAGTTCCAGAGTGGCTTTATCAATCTCTGCTGTGAATAGACGCTTCATCGATTGAGGGATTATAATGATTATCAAGAGCAGCCTGGTGGTAATGCAGTAGGCAAGGCAGGGCCAATCACGGCTTCTCCTCTTTATCAGTCCAGGTGATTTAGATCCCACCAGCGTAATGACGGTCATTCATCCTCCTCAAATGGCCGGGTGTTCATCTAACATGTCACTGTTGAATACCTGTGCGCACACACAAACGCAGAACACACGCACGCACGTACAAACAAACAGACGCGCACACACACACACACACACACACAAACAGACACACACGCACGCACGCACGCACACACACCCTCGCACACACACCCTCGCACACACACCCTCTCACACACACCCTCTCACACACACCCTCTCACACACACACACACACACACACACACACACACACACATAGATGAACACACACACTCTTATCAGAGAAATTATGAGACAAGAGGATTCACTTTCTCTCCATTCTGGTGCGTCATCTCTAATCACCGCTTCTAGTATTGCTGATGTTGCCACTTGTCTCTGAGAGGGTCTTTCAAAGTTGCCCCCCAGCCCCCCACCCCCTTCCCAGTACACTGAGTTATAGAAGATAACATAAATTGAGAGTAATTTACAGTCAAGGCAAATGTGATTGTGTATGTTTTTAATCAGGCAGTGTGCCTGGCCACCCGCTGCGTGGTATTTACGCCACACAAACATACAATGTTTGTGTGGCGTAAAGTGGGGCTGTGACTCAGATAAGCCCCCGTTTGGCCTCGTCTCTGGGCTTTATGATTAAACACACATCCTCACTTAACAGGCCTCCGTCAAATGAACCACTCGGCCGTGAAAAACGTTTTAAGTGCTATCTAAAGAGAGAGCCAGGTGAGGGTGGGGAGGAGGGGAGGAGAGGGAGGCGTCCTAAAATGACACAGCCACCACATTGCTATTCATGGTTTTGTCCCGTCCATTAATTACGTTCCAAGGCGCTTCTTAAAAAGTGCTCCTGTGAAGAGTGGCTCGTCCACAGAAAAAATGAGTCCTTCCCCGAGGATAAAATCACACCTCGCCACCGTCTACGAAGTAATTAAGAGTCTGACATTAATAACTTCGGAAGAGAGAGAGAGAGAGAGAGAGAGAGAGAGAGAGAGAGAGAAAGAAAGAGAGAGAAATTAAATGAAACATGGGGATTTATGTCCCTTGTCTCCGCGGTTTTAGCGAGTCTTCGGAAACCCTATGTCTATTTTTAAAACGCTCTGTCCTTCATTTTTTTTTTCAGAAGTGCCTCGCCAGTTGGTTATTACTTGGAGGAAGGGCCCAAACTTCCTTGATCAATAAAGTGCCAGAGGGGAAAATAATTCATTCTTTCTTGCTTTCTTTTTTATCGGAGGGGCTCTACAATATTTGAGTTCCTCAGTCGGATCGATGAATTTCAATTCCGGTTGGTCTCTCCACACCCTCTCCTCTCTCTGTAAGGAGAGTTGGTCTCTCCTCTCTCTCTGTAAGGAGAGTTGGTCTCTCCACTCTCTCCTCTCTCTGTAAGGAGAGTTGGTCTCTCCTCTCTCTCTGTAAGGAGAGTTGGTCTCTCCACTCTCTCCTCTCTCTCTGTAAGGAGAGTTGGTCTCTCCACTCTCTCCTCTCTCTCTGTAAGGAGAGTTGGTCTCTCCTCTCTCTCTGTAAGGAGAGTTGGTCTCTCCTCTCTCTGTAAGGAGAGTTGGTCTCTCCTCTCTCTGTAAGGAGAGTTGGTCTCTCCACTCTCTCCTCTCTCTGTAAGGAGAGTTGGTCTCTCCACTCTCTGTTAGGAGAGTTGGTCTCTCGCACACACGCTCACACACACACACACACACACTACACTCAGTCATTGACTAAACCACAGAGGTACTGTACAGTATAAACACACACATTAAATCACTCTGTAGTCCACACATAACATTCTCCCCCCTCAACCCCCAGAGAATACAGACAGGTGTGATACATCACCGTGTGACCCCTGAGCCGACCTCGGCTCAGCCGACTTCGTCATTTACTATTTGAAATACATTGCTGTCAACAGAACCAATGGAATAGTCCCAAAAGTGCAACCCCCTGCCCATCTAGCACTCCAGGGAGGCAAGTATTTGAATTTATTTCTAAAGACTTTCGACCCAGGTCCACTCCTCAGATACCAACTTGATGGGCAAAACATAAACACATACAGTTACCATTACACAGCCTAACCTACACAACACAACCCAGTCTCCAAGTTAGTACGTTCTAGAGGATCGTTTCTGCAGACCAAAGAATACGATCTAGGTGGTCGTATTATCTAGCTGTACTGGCAGGTAAAT
Organism: Argentina silus; assembly: GCF_951799395.1. Lineage (NCBI taxonomy): Eukaryota > Metazoa > Chordata > Actinopteri > Argentiniformes > Argentinidae > Argentina > Argentina silus. Next base: position 9,925,603 of record NC_139667.1, read on the forward strand.
ACGGAAGGCAGAGCTTATGCTAATATTTCTGCTGACAACTTACATTAATCTTAACCAGTCGAAGTTATTGCATAATACTGCATTAACTATGTCACAAGTCGCAAGTCATAATTCATGTAACTCTTACACAACATATCTTCTACACAACAATCCCCCAGACCGTATTTCCTGGTCTGCAGAAACAATCCCCCAGAACTTAATAATTTAGAGACTATGTTGACACAACACCACTTATTGTAGGCTTCATACGCCGGTTGGAACATGTATACATTTACAAAAGCTTTCTGATGTATTTGACCCTCACTAACATACAATCCGTTTGTTCACAACATCATCAGTCATGAAGAAATCTAGGACATTGTCCTGGAAAAACTAGGATTGGATTTGCGCATGCAGCTCTGTCTGACCATGCAAGGAACATTGAAGTGGTGCTCATCAGACATCACAGATCTGCATCTATCACGCCCGGAACTGAGGAGAGCCTCTCCAAAAAATCCTCCATCCGTTTCAGAAAGCAGATTCATCTGTTTAATTAGAGAGCATCTGAGGGCCTCTCGGCCTGTCTTCCCATTTATCTGGCGTCACACTAAACAACAAGCAAAGCAATTTAATCCTGCTTTAAACACGGCTTCCTGTACAGGCGCAGATCATCAGCAACATTTTCCGTCTCCCCAGCAGTCTATTGGCATTGTGTCACCCATCCAGAACTTTCCTCTGGACTGCAATTAAACAAAGGAGGGCCCGTAGCATCAAGCATGCTCTTCTCTAATTGCCAATATGTCACTAGGCCCTGCCAGCCTAATGCTTGGGGGACATTAGTATTCGCTGGTGTGTGGACAGAGCGGCATGGGGAGAGCTGTGTGCGTGCGTGCGTGCGTGCGTGCGTGCGTGCGTGCGTGCGTGCGTGCGTCATTCAAGTCATTCTAGTGGATTCAGGGGCAACTCACTCAATTAAGTAATTAATCAGGAATCTTGGGGAAAATCTAAACCTACAATGAATGGTCGGTACATTAACAGCGTAGGCGCTGCCGGTATTACCATAACAGAGCATTTTACTGCTCCACTAGCCGTAAGAACAATCACACACCCCAAGGATACCATATGCATATGCACATTTTGCTGTCAAAATGTGGTCCTGTTAACCTGTTGGATAGAGATGTGATGTGCCTATTAAATGTATCAATCAGTTGCGACAGTGAAGGTCTCACGGTAGTTTGGGGTGGGAATGCTGTCAGCAATTGTGTGAGAAAGATACTGTGGCGCTTCTCAAATTCTTAGCAGCAGAAGGCCATAAAGCCAGCCTCTCCAAATTACGGTTTGCTCAGACCAAGGTCAAATGCATAGGACATGACATTTCACAGGCTGGTAGAATGTTAGGGACAGAGAGAGTACAGGCAATTCTGGATATTCCAAAACCAGTCACTAAAACACAAGTAATGTCCTTTTTAGGCATCACAGGCTACAGTAGACAGTGGATACCTGATTATGCACAGCATGATCAGTCGTTACAAAATCTGGCACATGGTCATGGCCTAACCCCAAATGACAAAGTAACATGGCCTGAAGAAGCTTTAAAAAGCTTTGAGAAACTGAAACAACAACTGACTGCAGCCCAGACATTAGGGCTGCCAGACAAGACTAAACCATTCACTCAGGTAAAAAAAAAGGTGAAAAAGGTGGGTATATGACATCAGTGCTATTGCAGGAACATGGAGGGAGAATGCACCCTATCACATACTACTCTAGCAAATTAGACTCAGTGGCAAGTGGGTTACCAGCATGCTTAAGGGCAGTATCAGCAGCATCCATGGCAGTTAATTGCTCACAGGGGATTGTGGCCTATCGACCTCTAACACTACTGGTGCCTCACAGGGTAAGTGGAATTCTTGATGAACATCACCAACATATGTTGTTATCTCTGCCAAATGTGGAAGTAAAGCGCTGTACTGTTCTTAACCCTGCAACCCTTCTGCCCATACCAGATGATGGTGAATCACATGACTGCCTGGCACTGATAAGCGAGCAAGTGACTCCTCGCCCAGATCTGACTGAAACGCCCATATCAAACATCTTGTATGTAGATGGATCTGCACAGAAACACCCTGTCACAAATGTATCAGTAGCAGCATACGGAATAACCTCTGATAATGACGTCATTGAATCGACCAGACGACCAGGCCATTTATCAGCACAAGCAGCTGAACTGTTTGCACTGAACTAGAGCATATATATTAGCTGAAGGCAAAACAGTTACAATTTACACTGACAGCAGGGATGCATTTGGTGTATGTCATGATTTTGGTACCCGATGGAAGAATAGGGGTTCCCTCACATCAACAGGTAAATCCATTACGCATGCCCAACTTGTAACTAACTTGGTTGATGCTATCTTGCTCCCTAAACAAACTGCTATCTGCTAGTGAACTGCTCACACAGGGGGAAGCAATACTGTATCACTGGGGAACGCCAGAGCGGATGCATCTGCCAAGGCCGCTGCACTGAGTAATGTTGCTCCTGTATTACAGCTTGTGAAACATCCTGAATTAACACCCACAGCCTCATTTAGGGATCTAATCAAATGTCAACAGGATGCTTCTCCACAGGAAAAAGCGAGGTGGAGCAAAGGAGGCACTTGTACGGACGGGGTCTGGTTTGGCCCCACAGGAAAACCATGCTTACCAATATCACTGTTTCTAGGTTATGTAAAGTTGTCACATGGGAAAGACCACCTGTGAAAAGAAAACGTACTGTCTAGTAATTGTTGGCATGTTTTCTAAATGGGTTGAAGTTTTCCCCACAGGAAAAGCTGACGCTACGGCTGTAGTTAAAGTATTGGTAAGAGAAATCATTCCCAGATGGGGAGTGCCTCGGAAAATATCTGGTCATAATGGCAGCCATTTTGTAAATAACTGCATTCAACTATTATTACAACACCTAGGCATAGAGCTAAAAAAAACACTGTTCTTACCACCCTCAGAGCGGAGGGGCTGTAGAAAGAGAAAATCTCCAGAAGAGGAAATCCTACGGCAGGACTCAAACAGCAGCCATTCCACACCTACACACACACTGACACTTTCCTCTACACCTATTACCTCATTTTCCACCCCTGCTGCTACATACGACCATTTACCCTTTCCTACACCTGCTACCTTACGCCCACATGACTCACTGACTTTAGAAAGGACCAAGACTGACTCTAAGCAAATTAGGACAAAGAGAGAGACACAAATAGCTCTTCACACTCACGGAGATGGGCATAACGGCATCAATACATTTTTGGCACTTAGCCTGTATCACACTCACATACAATGTTTCACATTGCTGGGCGTGTACACACGTCCCATTATCCACCAGATCTGGTATCCCACTGGGACCAATCCCATTTAATGAACGTGATTATAGGGGTTGTTGGCGCCTGTCTAAACCAGGTTTTGATCGACTCTGGTGGTCTTACAATAATGACACAAGTCAGTACTCCTCGGAGTGGAATTGGCAATCAATGCATGACGGCTGGAATATGACACATTTTAATAACAGCTACTGGCCAGACTATAATGAGTCTATTATATTACTTCCCCTCTCAGACTGGTTGTGGGAAACCGTAAGATATAGGGATGGTTTTGTTTGCAGCGAAAAGGTAATATATATATGGGAAATATTGATATAACCACGGCAACCAATTTCACCATTGAAATGACAATGCACAACGGCACCAAAAGTAGTATTTATGTTATGACACCCAATGCACAGTTGGGAGCAGATGGTGCTTAAGCAGGACAAAATGGCTCACTCTCTGCATTAAACGGGACATATTGGGTTTGTGGTACTTCAGCATATCCATGGCTCCCATATGTCCGCCACACCACTGGTTTTCCAACCAAGGGTCAACCATCCCGTCGCCCTAAGCAAGGAAAACGCGAGATCACTGCTGAGATTCTTTGCCATAGCTTTCCTATTTTACGGAACAGGTAAGTTGGTGAGAGAGAGCATAGTCATGGCCGCTGCACTAGAGTCCCTGAGCAATCTAACTGCTGATGGGCTAGAGAGACTGTCAGCTGAATAGGGCACAACTGTATTACAGAACAGAATGGCCTTAGACTACCTGCTGGCTGCCCAAGATGGAACATGTGCGGTAGTGGGCCCTGAGTGTTGAATATATGTCCCTAGTAACAATTCCCAGATACATTATATAGCTGATAACCAAGTAGGTCACAAATTCCATAATTACAATGGGGGTTGGAACCCATTTGACTTCCTCCATGGATGGTTTGGGTGGGTAGGCCCATTATTGGCTAAAGTGACATTGCCTGTTGTGCTTGTTTTGATATGCAGCTGTACTGTATGCGCCATTCCATGTTGCATGACAATGGTCAAGGGAATTGATAGGGAGAACAGTGGGTGGGATCTCGGGCCAATATATCAGATTGGAGATTTCAAACAGTATGGAAGGATTGCAGAAAATTCCTTCCTGTCTTTTCAATGCCTCTAATGAGTTTTGCAGCTGACAAGATCCATACAACCTACAACAAGACCTGACTGTTTCTAACAGATAAGGATGTATAGAACTTGTCACAAGACCTCATTGTTTGAAATCAACCCATGGCTTCAAGGCCGAATAACAGATAATAACTTGTGAAAACCCGCCCTGGAGAAAGGGGGGTTTTGAAAGTATAAATGTGTGATGTAACCTTGTTCTGGGTGCTCTGTTTGCTAGAGGCAGACTGCCATGCTTACAACTATTAAAATAAATTAAATAGAACATATATTGTGTACGTGCCTATTTGTGCAAAGTCTTACTATATACTAAAGTGGTAAACCCTAGATTTCCACGACGATTTCCGTGTGTGTGCGCATGTGTGTGTGGGTGTGCAATATTCATTCTGATTACCATGGCGTCTGGTATTTATAGTGAGAATGCGCGGGGTTAAGAGCTGATCCTTTTCACATCCGTTACAAGCGGTTGCCATTCCATGATGAGCTCTTGCCAAGCCCACTTTTTGAAATCATTTCTCTTCTATATTGATCCATTCCCCCGGTACGTGGAGCCCATCAATAACAAACCACCCATCAGGACTCCATCTGGCCCAATGGCCTTTTGATGTGGGGAGGGAGTGGGGGACTCGTCCATCAGTGTCACCTGCCACTCTGTCACCTCGGACGGGCCTCAGGTGGGGGGGTTGGCAGGGACACCTGGTGTGATGGAGGAACCAGGACAGAAAGGACAGACATGGCACATACTGCAGGTTCACAGCTTGAATGTGTGTGTGTGTGTGTGTGTGTGTGTGTGTGTGTGTGTGCCCGTGCGTGTCTGTGTGCGCGCGTGTGGGTGCGTGTGGGTGCCCGTGCGCGTGCGTGTGTGTGTGTGCGTGTGTGTGTGTCCGACTTCAACTTCTGCATAGATATTCAGCTAGAGGAAATGAATAAACCCATGAATACAGAGTTATACATGGACGTCTCAGGTGGATTGTGTCTCACACCTGCTGATTTCCCCAGTCCTGCGTGTTCCTCGGATGATGCCTCTATACCTTCTTTTACACCGTCTTTTCCCTCATTACCTACATTCCTTTCTCTGCCATTCCCCAATCCCAAGGCACACACTCCTACATGCCTGTTTCTCCCTCCCTCTCCTCCCTCCTTTTTCTGTTATATATTCACAGTCCATAAATCATTTTAACTGTGAGAGAATGTCTCATTGGCACTGTGCCGCAGACGGAGATGGACCGCTCTGCTCCCACCATGTAATCCCTGCAGCGAGTGAGAAAGCCGTAAGCCTGCTATTGTGCCCCATGGAAGATTTGCATGTGTCTCCACCATCCCAGACTCAGTTTTTTTAAGGGGGGTCTTAACAAGCCCTTTGTAATGGAAGGTAATGGAAAGACATTTTGTCAGATTTGAATTTGAAAAAAACAAGTATTGAAACTTACTCAATGGCTAAACAAGAGCATGGTCCAGCCACACAAACCAGTTATCCTACAGGCCAACCGCTTTTCTCCCAACCTGATCTCATGCCCGATTGTTCATGCCTCAGAATACGACCTATGTTTACGTATGCTTGACCACGTGAATTACGGTTTGCGTAGCGGTTAGGCAGTATTAGGCGTTCAGTTAGAGTGGTTAAAGTTAGGGGAAGTTGTCAGGGGAAGGCATTAGCACATATTAGCATAAACAACAAGAATTAGCAAATATTAGCATAAAAAAAAGTTGAAAAAAAAATAGTGTCCCAAGCCAACCTCCTTAAGTGGCGTACCTGATGCACTTCCTCCCCTCCGTGTCATGCGTGGGCAGTTCCCCTCACGGTCGACAGGGGCGTACGTAAAGCATACGTAAACATCTGTGGTTTTCTGTGGCGTAAACAATGGGAACATGTGTCCGTATCTCGCGGTGTGAGCAGGCTGTCCTGTTAGGTCCTGTTCACCTCCACCACAGCTTGTCATGTGACATGACAGGAACGACTCACCAGGTTGACAGGTTGATAATGGAGAATGAGAGCCGTCTCTCTTCATTAGATATTCATCAGGTTGCTAGAAAACAGAATGTCTTGGATGAATATATACATATGATAGGGTTGCAGCCTGGCTCCCAGCTTTGGGATTCTAAACAGAGGAGTCGCCTCAGGTCAGACTGAATAACTATCACACCTTCATTCCCACACACAACATCATCTACACTACAATACAGAAACCACTCTAGAATTACTCCTCTCAAAACTCACCATTCCGGTACATTCCCTAGCTTATAGATGAGGACATGGGAATAGTCCCAGCTGTTCAGTACACACGGTGGTCCAGCATCAGCATTCTGTCACCCACACCGCCTCCTCCCTCTGCTACGGTGCCTCACCTTCTCTGGAGAGTGGCGTATCTAGGCCGGGCATGTACAGTAGACGCTTCAGACGGCCCGCAGGTGTTCTTTGAGAGAGTGAAGAACTCTGCAGGGACCTGACTGTGTGGGTAGGCTCTGACTATTTGGGTCCGTTGTACAGTATGTGACCTGTCTGTGTACTGTAGATATTTATGGTGTTAAATTGTTTTGTGTTTTGGCCTTGTATACTGTACATGTTCACAGTGTGTATGATTAGTACTTGCGCTGTGTGTGTGTGTGTGTGTGTGTGTGTGTGTGTGGGTGTTTAGTATTAGGGCTGTGTCAGGGTATGTGAGGGTGTGTGAGGGTGTGTGAGGGTGTGTGAGGGTGTGTGAGAGTGTTTAGTATGAGGGCTGTGTTATGGTGAGAGTTGTGTGCAGCTCTGGGCTAACAGATGGAGTGTGTCCCATAACCAGTCTGCTTGCTAATGAGTGGAGGACAGCCAGAGACTCTGGCAGATGCTGTGCCGGAGGGACAATTTCTAAAAGCCCTTTTTTGGAGTGCTTCATTTTAACCGGGTCAGACTAGGAAGAAGGATGGCTGATGGGAAATGACTTGTTTACGGTTCAGTAAATACAAATTGCATGTTTTCTTCTACCGGTATCCATGTTTTGCAGGCTGTCCAATATGCAGATACACAGACTGGACCCGCTGACTATTCTTTTGGGCGCATCAACAACCGGATGAGATTCTATAGGTGTCCCACGTACTCCCCAAACTTGACTCCTAACTCATCACACAGACATGCTACCATGTTGATATTCAGGGAGCAAAAATCCTTATCCTCAAACATAATCTTCAATCCACATATTGTAGAGCAATCACCCACTGTGAATAGCACCGGTGGGCCCGCACCTTCCGGAAGATTACGTTTTGGCGTCCTACGCCGGGTTCTTGTCATAAATCATATGCTTTATCACTCCTGCAGCTTCAATAAAACTCCTCTAAATGTAAATGGATTCACGCGCGGTTGCCATTGCCGGCTTACTTTAAGAGAATAACATTATAAATCAAGTTTGTTTAAGTGGAGTGGCGTAAACAGCTTTCTTACTCTTCTGATTATCAAATACACTCTGAGGACGGGGTGGTCCCCCTGCTGGGTTTCCCTCTGGCGGGGGTCCATAAAAACACACTCTATTAAACGGGAACATTCGTCTGAAGAATGTACAAATCAAGGCTTCGGGGAAGCCTTTTAACTCTGTGGAATGAGATACTATGTATCATAACATCTATCACAATCTCTACTGCAATGGTATCATCAACAGAGAGAGAGCGAGAGAGAGAGAGGGAGAGAGAGAGAGAGAGATTGTGCATGAGTGCATGCATGTGTGGTGCAAGCATGCATGAGTAAGTGTAAGTAAGTAAGTGTGTGTGTGTGTGTGTGTGTGTGTGTGTGTGTGTGTGTGTGTGTGTGTGTGTGTGTGTGTGTGTGTGAGAGAGAGAGAGAAAGAACAAAAATAGAGAGAGAGAGAGAGATTGTGTGTGAAGGTGAGACAGAGAGAGAGAGAGATGAGACAGAGACAGAGACAGAGAGAGATGCTAATTATAGAACCAGGACCGGTGTGTGAGTGCCAGAGCAGAGGGGGGTATTGAATGATTAATATGCTCGATTATAACTTGTAAGTAATGTTCCCTAAAACCATTTCTCGGTAACTGTTAACTGATTTTTCCATCCAGTAAATGGTGGTAATTCTCAAATTTCTATTTTTGAATGATTTATCTATGTGATTATGTAACTCTGGTTCAGCCCCAAAAAAACTGAAACACTTTGAAAGAAGAAAAAAGATGTGGTCTCCTTCTCCCCAGTCAGGTAAACGGTACTCAGCTCAGGAGGAAGTTTAGCTTTCATCTTTAGTTAAACACATGAAGTCGCTTTGTCTAAAACTACAACATAGAAGGTACATGTCATGGGATTACAAGTGTTGGATGAGAAGAAATCCAGTTGGATCACGTTGTCTTGATACGGGAAAACAGAGCACACTTTCATCCCTCTTACCAAGTATCCCGACTGATACTGTACACACACTTTTGGCAAACAGTGTTAAACTGACACTTCCATTCATCACCACAGGTCACTGGCTGACTGGGGGTAACTGGTGATCATTGCCAGTTGGTGTTGGGGTGAAGTACGGGGAGGTTAAGGAGCCGCCCCTGGAAAGCCAGGATGAAAACGCCAGGATGCTAGAATAAACGGGAGGGAGCAAGAGGGCCACTGAGTTCAAAGAATTCAATCAATTAAAATGAGAGCATAATGAAGTTGGCGCATGGAAAACCCCCCGAAAGGGGAAATAATTTACTGCCTGTACATTCATCAAGGCCCTGAATGTTAGAGTGGTCAGCTCCTCCACTAAGTCCTTTCCTCACGACTGTGCAGGATATGAACAAAAGGGCCTTTTTTCATTAGGGAGAGAGTCTCTTTGATATCACAAAGGACCCTGCAGGCCTCTTTGTTTCCCATTGTTCCTCTGTTTCCTCTCCTCACTCTCGCTGCCCTCCTCTACTTCATTAAGCGCTCCGTGTTGTTGATGAAATGGCCTAACTGGGAAGAGCCGTGGCCCCCGGTCCCGTTCTGGAGGCAGGCTGAGGGATGCCGGGCGCTACCGCGCCCGGAGGACTGATTAAGCCGTTGTGGAAGTGGCACCTCGGAACGGCCGGTGAGGAACGTGCTTCATTAAGACGATGGAAGCAGATGGCAGAGCTGGCCTACAGCGGACAGACAGGTCAGGGGCTCGGAGGGGACCACCGTCTGAAACACAAGGCCAGAGTTTTACCTCAGGCTCGTTCACCACCCGGATCGGGGTACAGGGCTGTTTTATGACTCCTTTTCTGATAGTGTGAGGATCTGTTTTTATGAGAAAGATTGTTGAAGTCAGTCATGCTCCCACTTCCGTTGACATCAGTGGTTTTAGACTTTTCCTGTCACTGGCTTTTTTTAATTTTTTAAATAGGCTACCACGAGGAGACCATTTGAATACTGAAGAAAAACCTTGAAATAAAAAGCACAAAAATCATGAGCCCAAAGTCAGACAACCTTGTGTCAGCTTTTACATATCCTTCTCAGAGAAGAGGCTCATCAAACATCAAAACAATCCCTAATTTCAATTCCGCGACGGTCCCATTTAAACTTGATGACTCACTTAGCATTCGGCAGCCATCCAGCTGTGTCATCACAATCATGGCCGACTCTCAAACGCTTTGCCAAGTAGCAAACAAATGCACCCTGAGCGTCTTCACTGGCACAGTCAACAAACTGACAGCCGGAAGTCGTTCCCCATTTCAAATCAGCTATAAACCAATCAGAATGTGAGCGAGCGAGTGCATGTTTCATCCTTCCCTCAATCAGGCCAATCACAGCCGTGGTGCTGAAGGTGGGCGGGGTCAAGAACCCCGGTCACTCAGTCAGTCTAGTTGAGCACGCCACTGCAACCATGAAAAGAGGATCCTCCGGGGTCATCCATCATCTGGTCCTCCAGCATCTACCGCAGGGGCTCAGACGTGATTCCAATTTCCTCCCTCACATGTTTCAGGCCTCCTCGGATAGTGAAGTTAAGTCTAGTGGTTAGTGATGAATGTCCCCGTAATAGTGTGCTCAGGCTGTTTATGAGCAATATTAAAGGGGAGGCACACTTCGGTTAAGAGCACTCCGTGTCATCCATCACCTCACAAACACTTTACGGAGGACCGGACACTTTTAATATACTGTACTTCCTCTCCCCTCCAATCGATCTTCAACACCTGAAAACTTTGGAGAGCAACTCTTCACTTTTCTTAATGGCTTTATTGCTTCCTTTATTTATTTGACAGGCATTGATATTTCCTGTTTTAATAGTCGAGGCATATTGAGGGGTGTGTTTATGGCAATTCTCCACAAGGAGTGGAACGGATGGCAGAGGAGAATGATGACAGAAACGCTCTGGAAGACATCGGAATTGAACATGATCATTGCATCATACAACGTCTCTCTCACACCGTCACATACACCTGTCACATCTGTTATGTATTGGAACATTGGTATTTTGAGCTACACAAGTTTCCGTAGCTGTAGTTATACATCTACGCCTTATGGGTAATACAGTACCTAGGCAGTGTGACTGGACTCCTGAAGGTAAACACGTCAAGTCTTTCAGTAAACTTCTCATTCTTTACAAACGCACTTCTCCGCCTCAGTCTCCGTTCATAAGTGGATATATATCGTTTGTCTGAAAGTTTAAGACATAACAACATCACATACTGTCACATCACATCCTGTACAGACCTCTACTGATATGAATGTTGTTGAAAACCTGACTCTGATGTTGAAAACCCCTCGAAAGATCGAAACAAAGACCCCTGAGAACAGAGAGGTCTTTCTGTCTCTGGGAGACACAGTGGCATGTGGGTCACCTGACTCTCCAACTGCAACTCTCCAACTGCAGAAGACCCTCCTCAGAGACCAGGTCATTGAACAGCACCACAGCTGCAACCCCACACAAATGAATGCCATTTCTCTTACGGTAAGAGCTGCTTTCTCTGGACTGGGGGTCTATGCGCTACATGTCCTATATAAGAAGCATACAACAGCTGCTGGTGTAAATATCCCAACCTTCGTCATCCTGTATCTCGTATCCCATAAAAAGCCATGTGGTAGGACGGAGGATGTGTTGGTTTGCTGCTCACGCCATCTCTCTCTCTGTCTCTCTGTCTCTCTCTCTCTCTCTCTCTCTCTCCTGAACGCCAATGTCATTCCTCTATAGATTGTCTTCATTCTCTGTTTCCTACTCTCTCACTCTCTCTCCCACTCTGCAATCCATCATCATCATCTGACGATGCGATTCTCCACCTTCCTCCCTCATTCTCATCATCCTCTTCCCCTCTCTCCCTATGCCCCCCCCCCCTCCCATGTCTGTTTGTCTGCTCTATTAGTGCTCTGAGAGGCTCAGGTAGGGCGTGCGGCAGGTAGGGTAAAGCTCTGTCACCTCCAACAAAGACAACACAGACACAGACACACACCTGGCCACAACACAGAGACCAGACTTCACACCGCATTTGAGGCTTACAAAGCACACCGTCACTGACCCTGGTTACAGTCTGGTTCATCTCCTCCTCTCTCTCTTTTCTCCTCCTCCTCCTCCTCCTCTCACCCCTCACTCTGCGGCCGTCCCGATCAACACGTGTCACCTCAAGAACAATTTCCTTCCTCTCATTTCTCAGTGTCAGCCTTCCTCTCTGTACATCCATCACTGTCTGTGCTTCTTCCTCTCCCTCTCAACATCTCTGTCTCTGCAAACCTACCATCTGTCCATTTGTTCTGGAACCCTCTCCCTCTTTTATTCTAAGCGCTAACACTACATTACATTACATAGGCTTCTTCTTCTATACATACGTATAGTATATATATATATATATATATATACACACTCACCAGCCATGTCACAAAGCTCACATCATCTCAAACTGGTTTCTTGAACATGACAATGAGTTCACTGTACTCCAATGGCCTCCACAGTCACCAGATCTCAATCCAATAGAGCACCTTTGGGATGTGGTGGAACGGGAGATTCGCATCATGTATGTGCAGCCGACAAATCTGCAGCAATAATGCTATCATGTCAATATGGACCAAAATCTCTGAGGAATGTTTCCAGCACCTTGTTGAATGTATGCAACAAAGAATTAAGGCAGTTCTGAAGGCAAAAGGGGGTCCAACCCGGTACTAGCAAGGTGTTCTTATAAAGTGGCTGGTGAGTGTGTATATATATATATATATACAGTATATAAAATGTATAATCTCTAAAGCTCTCTATATCTATACTTCCCAAGCTTTATTTATACTGTCTCCTCACCTCTATTCATCAGTGGGTTTGATTGGACGAGTGTGTGTGTGTGTGTGTGTGTGTGTGTGTGTGTGTGTGTGTGTGTGTGTGTGTGTGTGTGTGTGCGTGTGTGTGTGTTCAGGGGAGAGTGGCTGAAGCTTGCCCTGTGAACATTGCTCTGTGTCTGTATCAGCATTCAGCAGACAGACGATGGCTAATAGGAACGACCCGCATCAGGACAGACAGGGAGAGAGAGAGAGAGAGAGAGAGAGAGAGAGAGGGTGAGAGGGAGAGAGAGAGAGAGAGAGAGAGAGAGAGAGTGGGAGAGGTGCCAAATTTGGCAAGTGTTTAAACCATTGCCAACCTCTGGGGCCTCTTGGACGAGGTAATCACTACTGGGAGAATGAAAGTCTGTTATAGGAGATCATATAATTATAGCTGTCCCCTATATGAACACATAAGTGGAAGGTTCATCTAATCATAAAATCACTATAAGGTCATTTTCTAGTAAGTTCCTGTGCACACAGAAATGAACATTTACAGTATATAGCAAAGCGAGAGAGAGAGAGAAGAAACTTAGTTTGAGGGATCACATTTGGATAATTTATTCTTGGATTACAGATATTACAAATGGCCTGCATATGTTAACTATTAATTAGCATACATAAATAATGAACTTCAATAATAAAGTGGCTATAATAGATAGCAGACAATATCTACCACAATGGATTGTTATTAGTCATTATGATTAATGGCACCATTTTTGCATGGGCCATAAAATTTCCTGACAGAAGTTCTGCAATCTCTGGCCAATGCAGTAATCAAATTTTATGTTAGCATTAATGTTGAAATCACTTTCCATGATTTGACAACCTATTCTTACAGAACAAACAACTTTTCGAATACTCTAAAACTATTGTCAATTTGAATTTAACTTGAATATAGGGTGTCACTAGCATTGGACCTCTTGCTAGGATATTTTCTGTTGTGGTTTCCCTACAAGTGTCCCATGTGCCGTGTGTGTGTGTGTGTGTGTGTGTGTGTGTGTGTGTGTGTGTGTGTGTGTGTGTGTGTGTGTGTGTGTGTGTGTGTGTGTGTGTGTGTGTGTGTGTGTGTGTGTGCGTGTGCGTGTGTTTTCAAAGGCATACAGATAAGAGAGCATTGTGAGTACATGTGCAATTTCACCAAGTTCGCCACGTACTTGCAGGTCACAAGGTTCACTACTGAAGTGAAATATTTTCTCTCCCATTCCAAAAACACCAGGACCTGTCATAAGCCAGGATCAACGCGGTTTCTGAAATAGCTCTATTTTCCTGTGTCACAAAGACAAACACACACTCCTTCCCCCGGCACCGGGGTCGGGCAGATGGGCTGTGCCTCGGCTGTTGGTGGCAACAGAAATACAGACACTGTCAGAATCCAGTCATTTTCCATGTCCCAGATAGAGTTTATTCCACCGGGAGGGGGAAAATGAAGTTTTCAGCCCAGTGCCTAGCCAGACCCCCACCGCTGCTGGCACAAAGCCTCTTCTTGGATATGAATAGTTGTGCTTAGTGGGCCGTTTAATTGAGAGAGGCGGTGAGTGACAGGTGAAAAGGATGAAGGAAGATGAGGTTGCTTGTGGATGTGCAGGATTCCTGCGCTGCATAAATGCACTCAATTTACTGGCCTGTCACTGGGATAACAGAGGAGAGGAGGACAGGAGAGGGAGAGATGAGAGAGGGAGGAGAAGGGAGGGGAGGAGAGGGGAGGAGAGGAGGAGAGGAGGGGAGAGAGGGAGATGGGAGGGAAGGAGAGAGGGGAGGAGAGGGGAGGAGAGGAGAGAGGGAGATGGGAGGGAAAGAGAGAGGGGAGGAGAGGGGAGAGGAGAGGAGGAGAGGAGGAGAGGAGGAGAGGAGCGGAGGAGAGGGGAAGAGAGGAGGAGAGGACGGCAAACGGAAAACAGAGTGTGTCTGTCCATACTGCGTTCAGTCAGAGCAGGCCCAGCCTACAAGTGACCCAACTGACCAGGCCTCGCGATTGCCAAAGAGTCCTCTGATATTTCCTAGAAATATAATTTTTCCAATACCGCCCCAAAATTGCTGACCGCATCTCCAACACACAAAATCTTGCTCAGGACCTCCAAAAAGGTTGGGGCCAGCCCTGCACTTAGTTCATGAGGAGTGTCGTTACGAGGTTCTTTTGGATCAAAATGTGTCTCACGTTTTTTGGGCTCCATCTGAAATGACATCTCTACAAATAACCAACTCTACCACTCTCTACCACTCAATCAACCAACTCTACCGCTCTCTACCACTCAATCAACCAACTCTACCGCTCTCTACCACTCAATCAACCAACTCTACCGCTCTCTGCCACTCAATCAACCAACTCTACCACTCTCTGCCACTCAATCAACCAACTCTACCACTCTCTACCACTCAATCAACCAACTCTCTACCCACTCGACTGAATTACCCATGGCTCATCCTATCTATCTATCTATCTATCTATCTATCTATCTATCTATCTATCTATCTATCTATCTAACATTCCACCATCCAACCAACCAACTAAACCATCTCTAACTTTATCCGCTACCATCGACTATCCCACTTTCTTTTAACTACCCAGCAAATCTTTCTATCTATCGAAACATCTTTAAACCTTTTCCACTACCAAAATAACACTTTGCAAGCCCACACAGTTTCTTCTGGAACTTCTTTTTCTAGTTATGTAATTATTACACAACATAAGCACACATCATGACAAGCCAATCAAAAGACAGCACTTCAATAAACTGCCTTCAAATTTCCATGGGTTCCTTGAAACGGTTGGAGACAGCTGTTTTTTTTGCTTAATATTTTAAATGTTTCTTCAGATCTTTCTTTCATATTTTCAGGTTAGATTTTGTAGTAGTACTCCATGAATATTAGATTTGTTCTGCTATTAATTAAAAACAGTGCTTGTGGGAGATTGACTAAATGATCTGTCTCCAGATGTAATGTTCCAATGAAAGCTGTCTGCTCTCTCCTCTCCTCTATTCTAACCTCACTCCCCCTCTCCTCTCCTCTATTCTAACCTCACTCCCCCTCTCCTCTCCTCTCCTCTCCTCTCCTCTCCTCTCCTCTCCTCTCCTCTCCTCTCCTCTCTTCTCTTCTATTCTAACCTCACTCCCCCTCTCCTCTCCTCTATTCTAACCTTGCTCCCCCTCTCCTCTCCTCTCCTCTCCTCTCCTCTCCTCTCCTCTCCTCTCCTCTCCTCTCTTCTATTCTAACCTCACTCCCCCTCTCCTCTATTTCAACCATCCAACAGCAGTGACTCCAACATGGACAACAATGGAGCTGGCTGCAGCATGACGTCAATGGGAGAGGCATGCATTGTGTGTGTGTGTGTGTGCGTGCGTGCGTGTGTGCGTGCGTGCGTGCGTGCGTGCGTGCGTGCGTGCGTGCGTGCGTGCGTGCGTGCATGCATTTGTGCATGTGTGAGGGTTCAACAATGTGCTGCCAGCTAATGTATTCAAGTTGGGCAGAGGGGAGGGAGGGGAGGGAGGGGAGAGGGAGGGGAGCGGGAGGGGAGGGAGGAGCAGGCAGAAAACACAGCCCTAGGAG
>NC_139667.1:9944345-9954345 GCF_951799395.1 Argentina silus
GACCATAGGCAGTCACAATGCTAGAAGAAGGATTTTTTTGTTTTTGTTTTTTATTAACAGGAGAGAAACGTGTACAGGGGAGTAGTGGGGGTGAAGAGGTCTTTAGGAGGGACCGTTAAGATGTAGCCTGAAGAGATGGGTCTTCAATCGACGGCGATCAATTGAAAACCCCAAGGTAAGAAACTGCCAGGTTTGATCAATCATCTATAGCCACATGCTCCAGCACTGTTCAAATTCCTTTTTTGTTTAATGTCAGTCTCTTAAAAGGTCTCATCTCTTGTGATCTGCAGTAAGAGGCTTTGAGGCAGTGCATCTTTGCCAGCTCAGATTTTCCACTTTCCCAGACGGGAACGTGTCTCGGCACAAAACTCAGATTCCAGGGACCTGTAATGGGATTATGAGCGGGAAGTCAATCATTCTGGTGCCCCAACTCCACATGTGAGCAGAGGCCAGCTCATCCGACAGGGCCACAGGTTCTGAGCCAACAGAACATAATGCATGTCATATCGTCTGGCTATGAGTGTCATATCATCTGGCTGACTAGAAAGTTGCTGTTTTGTTCATCTGCGAAGATCCAGGTGTTAGGTGAGTGTGTTAGGTGTGTTCAGGAACGTCATTAAAATAATCGTAGGACCATTCAGAGATTATCTAAAAGAGGTTTGTATTTAATGTCCGTATTCAAATCTGACTGTCATGGCTCTTCAAGCAAACAAATGACGGATCAATCAATTGTGAATTGATTGTTCCGTCGTCATCATCATCATCATATTGAGTGACGCAACTGACAGAACCTCCTCTCCTCTCCTCTATCCTCTCCACTCCTCTCCTCTCCTTTCTTCTCTTCTCCTCTCCTCTCCACTCCTCTCCCCCTCCTTCCCCTCTCCTCTCCTCTCCTCTCCTCTCCACTCCTCTCCTCTCCTCTCCTCTCCTCTCCTCTCCTCTCCTCTCCTCTTCTCTCCACTCCTCTCCTCTCCACTCCTCTCCCCCTCCCTTCCCCTCCCCTCTCCTCTCCTCTCTTTTCCTCTCCTCTCCTCTGTCCTCTCCACTCCTCTCCTTTCCTCCCCTCCTCCTCTACTCTCCTCTCCACTGCTCCCCTCCCCTCTCCCCTCCCCCTCCCTCCCCTCCCCTCTCCTCTCCTCTCCTCTCCTCTCCTCTCCTCTCCTCTCCTCTCCTCTCCTCTCCTCTCCTCTCCTCTCCTCTCCTCTCCTCTCCCCTCCAGGGTCTTATCTCCAGGCCCAGTCCCTCCTGGTGTTCCAGGCAGGGCCTCACATCTCCTGGGCCAGGATCCCAATTCTATCAGCCTGAGACAGGAACAAACACCTGCTGCTGCCTCCTGGGAGCCCGACCCAGAGTAACCCTGGACCCCCGCCCCCTCCACCTCCCGCCCCCTCCCTCCCCCCTCCACCCCACTCCTCCGAACTGTGGAAAGTTGTTCCAGGTAAGTCAAAAGTGTCACATCAGGAAATATTTGCGTGTAAAATATTCATGCTCAGGTGACTTGTTTTTTGCTGTTTCTCGCCCTCATGAAATGCTGATTCAGGTTATGAATTTGAACAAAAGTTTAGAAGTCAATTTTGCTGACTTTATATTATAATCCGCTCCATACAGTACATGGTCAGAGCAGATAGACATACTGGATTTGGGTTTTTAAAAGTTATACAATATGAGTCCCTCCCTCAGCAACTCGAAACGGCTTAGGGTTTAACCGCAGTAAAAATGCACCCAAAAATACATAATGAATGATCTGTTTAGCCTAAGGCTATAAACCCCCTTCCTCAAATACAAATAGCTGGATTAAAACTGTCCATTTGAGAGCTACAGGGGCCTAGCCTCTCTATGGTGTCGCTGAGCCAACGGTTTAATGATCATCAACATCAGCCTCTCTGATCAACACAGAAAAAAACACCAAACACATCAAATTGATAGGCCCTCCCCTCCTGTGCTAACGTATAGCTAATCTATAAGGAATGGCCATGGCAGTTCATTCTGTATGCAAACAAGTAGCCATAGGGTTTAGCTGCCACACGGCTTGGAATCTAAAGGAGATTAGAACGCTTCAAAGGGTCGGATAGGAAACAGTGTTCCGCGGTGAGTTAGTAGTCTAATGTTCACCTCCAAGAACCTCTTTTCATATTGAAATGATCACAGCAACCATGCTTTACCAATCCTACACACCCACACACATACGCACGCACCCACTCACGCACGCACACACACACATACAAACGCGCACCCACCCACGCATGCACACACACACACACACACTCACCCTCACACACATACACACACGCAGATACTGTACACAAACTTTTTTTTTTTTTGGAGTGAAACTCGAGGGACGATGAATACACCACAACGTCCATAAAGCCAGTAGATTTATTAGTGATTTTCTGCTTGATCTGCGTTTAATGTGTCGGACTGTGAGGTATCAGTGGGGCCCTTTTCCAAAAGCAAATTACGCGCTTGGGCTGAGTCCTTTATGTGTTTGCTGAGTGGTGAATTTAAAGCCCATTAATATTCTATTGGCCCTAGACTTGAAAGATCTCTTACAATTCCCCTGTTTGGGGCCAGTCAACAACTCTCCAACGGGCTGTCATGCTGCCCACGCTTCTATTGAACCAAATACATTTCAGTTCTGTTCTGTTGCAGTGCTGGAGCATCAGGTGAGGACGCACTGTTCAGCCCTGGAGCCGTTTGGAATTGTTATTCTGAAAATGGAAGTGTTGCTAATGTGATTGTCTGAATGCAACACACCTGACCACACCTGAGCTTTGAGAGCTGAGGACAGTAGCATTATACACCGCCTGACGCTTCATCTGATGAATGCCCTATTTGACTCATTTCTGCCTAAAAACCAGACCCTGACTAAACTGCTTATAACATTAGAAATATGACGATCAGATGCAAAGGCAGGATGCCATTGGATAGGTGACACCTTGACGTTTTGTGTGGATATGCTCAGATCATAGTTCAGAATAACATACTACACATGGAGTACAAGTAATCAATAATAAAATGTATAATCAAATTAAAGCAGAATCTGGGACCAATTATGGGCTCGTCCAGCTTAAGAGGTTCCAGATCCACATGAATAACATACAGAGAGACGGAATTGCTCTGCTTTTACAATGGAACAAAGGTTGTACATTACACTGATGTTATAGCTTTGTAAATCTGTCCCATTAAACATGTTTTCCCTCTAATTGCACATTTTAAATGCTGCACTTGGCCAGCTAATTTACAAAGACAATCCCCCATTACCGTGAATATGTTAGCTAAAGAATTCATTATCATTTATTGAGGAAAAATGTAGTTGTGGAAACAACATATGCTTTGACCACATTATACAAAGGACACACTAAGTGATTGGACAGGTGTTTATGAATGCCAGCACACGCATGCACACACACACAATCCAGTACACCCTTACTAACTAACTCACCCTTTCTCACACTCACACTCCCAGCCAGGTGCTGTGATTATGAAACGGTGTGTGTAGTGGGAGAGTGTTGCAGATAACAGTTGATAGGGAAAAACACTGGGGACACTTCTGCCGCGCCACAGTTACAGTAGTCAGGGAGAGTGGCTGACTCCGGACAGAAAAGAGAAAAGTCGCGACGAAGGAGCTCTCACAAAGTGAACTACCCGGGGCCTGGCACACACACACACACACACTCCACTGAGCGGGACTGATAAGGTACAGGTAAGAGCGGCTTCAATTCTCTCTGTTCTAGCGTGCATGTTACATTGCCAGCTTTTGCTCCAAGATGATCTTTTCAAATGGTCAGAGGTCAAGGGTGAGGCGAAGTCAAGAGGTGTTTAAAATAAATACCGTCGAGTGGACGGAGGCACAGGTG
Source organism: Argentina silus (assembly GCF_951799395.1). NCBI lineage: Eukaryota > Metazoa > Chordata > Actinopteri > Argentiniformes > Argentinidae > Argentina > Argentina silus. The sequence goes on from NC_139667.1 coordinate 9,948,203, forward strand.
TCGGAGGAGAACATTCTGGATGGGGTTGCGTGAATCTGTGGACGAGCGGCCGTTTGCGTGGGCTTCGGCATGCATATTTAATCGTTGGGTGGGCAGATGTCATTCTGAGAACTGTCTGACCAAGTAAGGCAAACGGATGAGATTGTGACAAAGTGACACTCGATCAAACCACGAAAGGCAGTGACAGACAGGTGCACAACTTTGGACATGACCAGGCACACGGCCGGGTACAGCTGGGACGTCCGATGTATCGCCATTCTATTATAGACAGTCTGTCATATTTATAGATTCCATTATAGATAGGTTATCATATGAATACATTGTTTTCCCCATTTGTAACCATTTAAAAATGAAAATTTAAAAGCGGAAAAACGAAAAGCATTCTACTTTGCTGCGTTTTGTGTAGGCTACTGTCCCACCAGTGAGCCAAATGCTAGGGCGTTCAAATCTTCTGAAATGTGATCACATCCTGCCAAATGTGGGATGAACATGAAACGAAAGATTATGCCTAAACTGATATTTCCTAACCATGCTTTGTCCAAAATACCAGAGAAAAATATCCACATGCATTGTGAGTGAGTCAAAGTGATTCCCATATATTTTGGATTTGTCTTGCTATTTGAACAATAAGACTCTCCGAACGGATATTGTCAGAGTGATTCTGTGGATCAATCGTAGCGTATAGAATGTCACTGGAGCCTATAGTGTGTACAGTCTGTGCCAGTGTGTGTGCGTCTCTCTCATGTTACCCATGACTAAGACGGAGTGAATGAGCAGGACTTTCCAGCCAGAGGGGAGAGAGCACGTTTCTGTCTGCAGTAGTGGAGAGCCCCCAAAGCACCGTCTCAAACATACTTCGGTATCACAGATGTGTGTGGAGCCAGCTTTGGCTGCAGCCCGAGTGACCGCGGATGACCAAAACATCACCAGGACTTCATTTGTGTCTGTCGTCGAGGACTAGACGGTGTCCACAGAGGCGGCACACACGGACAGGGCTGTCTGCACGGACAGGGAGAGGCGGCAGGCTACTGTTGAATGCAGGGGTCGAGACGCTGTCCCAGGTTCTGAAAGCGCTCGGTAGTCTCGGATCTGCAGCAAGCGTTGATAGACGGTAAAAGCCGTTTACGCATGGACTGACGTGCACGCCGAGCAGCGCGGTGGTTAACACACAGCCCTCGCCAGAGTCAATGGGATCTCACCACCTCCGGATGGTAGAAGCATGGAGAGATTTTTCTTGCCCGCCGCGCCACTGCTGATTCTCAGCTATCTCGGTGTCTCTCGAGTCATAGCGGGTAAGTTTATGTTGATATAAAGAGATATTTTTGATATGACTCTTGCGTAGGTTCACGTCATTGCGTAGTGTGTGGAGAATGCGAAGATCGATCAGCTCGCAGTCAGGGCACTGCATTGGTATTCGTGCAAAGAACATGATAGAAATAAGGGAACGTTTGTCTTAATGTTCTCTAAATAATAATGTGTATGCTATGGAATGAATGACGTAGCCTGTATGTGTAAGTAAGTATGAGTATATGACGATGGCTCAGACATTTTCTACATTGTGGTCTGAGTAGGAAACTGTCCAAATAAGCAACAAGAGCTTATATACTGTACCAGTCGTCATTATAGGCTACTTTACCTTACAGTGTGATTGTGATTGCAAGTATGTAAGAATTACATAAGCTTTAAGTAGTGGACAAGTGGTCATATACACACAATACTGAGTAAAGGCAAACGTTTTTAAGATGACATTACCACAACAAGTTTATTGACTGTCAAATTAGTGGTTTTGCATTTGTGCATGTGCTGGCTGGCTGGTGTGTGTGTGTGTGTGTGTGTGTGTGTGTGTGTGTGTGTGTGTGTGTCTGTGTGTCTGTGTGTCTGTGTGTGTCTGTGTGTGTGTGTTTCAATGCTAAGCTGACCTTTGAATTTAATCAGACAAGCATCTAACGTCCCAGGTATGGAGGAAGCTCTAAGATTGAAACTCTTTCAAATCTATTATGCACCTAATTAATTTCCAGGGATGAAACTAATATCCATGTATCATGTGATCAAATACAATTGGCCCACCACATTATCAAATCAAATCTATGGAGAAAAACAACATCCATTTCAACTAGTTCCATGGAAACCGTAATGATGCCCACCTACGCTGTCAGCAGCAGTTTCCAGCAGATTGCAGTAACATTTTGGTACAATACCGTAAGTGTTAATGTAAATATAAAGTCATGTTCAGTACTTTAATAAGGTTGATTCCCGTTCATTTTTCGGTATTGACTCATATTTCACATGTGAATTCACTTGAATTACAGCAAAACATTCAAGCCATGGAAGATTGTTACTCAGAAATCATTGTGTATGCAAGTTCAACCATAACATGGAAGGAGTCTTTATTTAAGATTTGATTGTTAAGCTATTCTGTAGACTTCAAAGATCACATGTTGATCTGGCTCCACCAATGGATGATTCAGTCAGACTACAAGACACCTCAGACACGGATGACCTTGCAGCAATTTGACTGATAAACAAAAGGGGAGGGGCCCAAACTTTGGACACACACTTCACGGTAATGGGTGACAGACTGACCACCCCCAATGACATGTACGAACATGAGCAGAGACATAGGCCTAATACAGCCAGAATCAAACAAAAAACAGTATCACAGGTATATTAGTTTGTGAGATAAGGCAACACAAAGAATAGATATTCACCACTACCCACAATCCCTTTGCAAACCGAAAAAATATTAAACAACACAGTCATTTTCCGTCAAATTAAGTTTATTTTTTCATGACTGCATATGCGTGGGAGTGAATACTGTTGAGTATTCAGTTAACTGTATTAGCCCAATCTCCTTATTAGTCATGTGCAGCACCACAAACACTCGAGTGTTCAGAATTCACCTCTGCCTTCCACAACGTTTACCTTTGTGTTGGATTGCTTTGCTCATCTGGTGGCCTTGTTCTCTTTGTTGTACCGTCTCTACTGCTCTCTTTCTGTCACAGATACACTCACACTCACACACACACACGCGCACGCACTCACATATACACTCGCACACATGCTGTATATATATATATATATATATATATATATATATATATATATATATATATGCACATAACATTTCTATGGGCAGAAAGTGAAGTGCACAGTCTGGGCAGCATGGACTCATAATTGTTTCATACATTCTTATTGTACGAAGCAATCCTATGAAGCATTTATGAAATAATCCATGAGCAGGCAGAGCCATGGAAAATGTGGTTAGGACCCCGCCTCCATCTCCATAAACCTCCATAAAGCCTAACAATATCAACCTGATACCATCAGAACAGATAACAGAAGAGAGCCAGGACACAGAGCAGTTACAGCTAGATCGTAGACCGCAGAGAAATGATTGTAACCACTGTCATTGCAGGCCAGTTGATTGGGAATGTCAAGGGTTCTTTGTCTCACTGACACTTGTGGATTTTGAAATTTGAACTTGAAGCTTTCGAGTGGACATATCGTCCTGTCCCTCCGGTCTCGTAAATGATGGTCTTTCACCGTCTCGTATTGTATGAAAAGCAGCCAGATGAGTGAATAAATAATACATCCAAGATGGTGAGATGGTGAGATGGTGAGATGGTGAGGGCGGAGTGGAAGCGTGTGGGTGTGTTGCCACAGCTGCTGTTCACTTTACAGTTGTGACGTTGTTTAATGTGTTGCTGTTTACGGTGAGTCATAAAGTGCCAGTCACCCCGGATGAGGAAAGTAAAGGTAATGTTTCCATTTAAAATGTAAATGAACTCACACACATTAATCTTTAACGAGGTTATAAATCCCACCAGCCAATTCCCCCTTCTCCTAAACTGGTTTGCCATAGAACGGGGTCTGACTCTTGAGGTGGGTTTTTACAGTAGAATTCAACAATTACATCCCCCATGAGGGAACTATCACTGGCTGTCCAGGGGAAATTTGGCTAGAAAATTCTCAGTATCTACAGTATATAGTAACTGTCAAGTGATCCCACTATCTCCCCTGAGGAGTTATAGCGCCCAGAGAGAGGAGCCAAAGGTTGTAAAACCCACCCATCACGCCTGCCCGCATGCCAAACCACGATCTTTTTGTTGTAAGTCGCTTTGGATAAAGGCGTCTGCTAAATGCCATAAATGTAAATGTAAATGATCTGACTCAAATGGTCTTACATCAAGAATATTTCTTGGGAGGTCTTTTCATCAAAAAGCACCTCATTTGTCCGTCTGCCATACTGTCCTGTCTGTGGAACACACAGGGGGAGATACAATGTGATGGCTGAAAGAGTGTCTTTGTTGGAACAACACAAATATTCCCTCTATGACGTCACTCTCACAGTACCCTTGATGCTATACAGTACTTCCAGAAGTTCAGTCTGGCAATGTACTCATATGTTTCAAAGGCAGTTTGCATTCTTGAGATACTATATGTATCTTTTTACAGACGTATGCTCATATTGGGTGTGTGTGCGAGCGTGTGTACGTGCGTGCATGTATGTGTGTGCGCACACAAGTACATGATTGTCTGCTTGTGTGTGTGTGTGTGTGTGCATGTGGGCATAAGTACATGATTGTCTGCTTGTGTGTGTGTGTGTGTGTGTGTGTGTGTGTGTGTGTGTGTGTGTGTGTGTGTGTGTGTGTGTGTGTGTGTGCATGTGTGTGTATGTGCACTCGGGCATAAGTAGATGATTATCTGCTTGTGTGTATGTACATGATTGTCTGCTTATGTATGTGTGTGTATGTGTGTGTGTGTGTGTGTGTGTGTGTGTGTGTGTGTGTGTGTGTGTGTGTGTGTGTGTCGTGTGTGTCGTTTCATCTATTAGCAGATCGAGACAACATATGAAGCTCAGTGTTCCCCTGAGCCACACAGACACACACCACTGCTAACGACCACTAATACAGCCGTGCTCTCCCTGTGAATCAAAGAAAACACGGGTAATGACAAGCTGTCTGCGTTTCCAAACACACTGAGCAAACACACAACAGAGGAAGGGGAAAATGTCAGCCAGCTCTGCAGCAGCAGAAGCAGAAGCAGCAGCAGCAACAACAGAAGAGCAACACTGGAATACTGCTCTGATCTGAAAGGATGAGCCGGCATGTTTCTGCCTGAACTCACACACACCGCGGACCAGACGCTGTAGACGAGAGCTGTGGAGGCTGGCGGAGGTCGAAAAATCGGAGGACGGGTTCCTTGTCATGCAAGGACTGGAATGAGGAACGGTATCAAACACACGTGTATCAAACACCTCCGGTTTCTACCTCCGCTGGCCTCTCTGCACGTGTTTGATACCGTTCCTCACTCCGTTCTGTGCATTACAATGAGCCCGTCCTCTGATTTCTACCTCCACCAGCCTCCCCTGGACTAGAGACAGTGCAGAGAGGAGTTTCAGTCAGTGTGTGTGGGATCAGGTGCAGAGGAAGGCTTTTCTACCGCCTGCCTTTGTGTATGACTCACAGCTCTGGTGTACAGAGATTAGGACCGAAGGACTAAGCCCAGCCTTACTGCAGGCCTAGTCTCACTGAGGGTATTTTGGGAACTATTGGACTCAGGTGCTGAGAGGTGCAAAAATGTCAGAGTTCAGAGCAACCTTGCATCTGCAAAAAAAAAAAAATACCGTAGATACTGTATTTGTAAGACTTCCCACTTGACGCAACTATGGAACCGCTTATAAACCCAAAATCTGTTCTTTATCTTTTCGTGGAGTTGCTTTGATATTGTAGCCGCTGACACACAATATCGTCGCAATATACTCTTGACATTCGACGTCCTTCTTGCCTTTTCGAACAAAATGTCTCTGTGTCGGACCTCTGAGGAAGCTGGGACTCTGTAGGTGGAGGTGAACGGACTTGTGGTTGTTCCACCGGACCTCACGCCCCTACGGACGCATGTTGACTGTGTGAATTAGGACTTGCGTGGCGGTTAGGCAGTATTAGGCGTTCACTTTGACTGGTTAAGGTTAGGGGGGAATTTGTCAGCATAGCATAAGCAACAAGAATTAGCAAGAATTAGCACAATAAGAAAAGTAGAAAAAAAAGTCCCAAGCAGCACGATTCGAACCAACAACGCTCAGCTCGTTGCATGTCTGGTTGGTTCTGTGTCATGCGTGGGCAGTTCCCGTCACGGCCGACGGA
>NC_139667.1:9961845-9964345 GCF_951799395.1 Argentina silus
TTTGCCGCACCTCAGATGTCAGCGTGCTACTGAATGTTGTGTTGTCCCTGAAAGACAGTAAGTGACATGGTTTCTCAGTACGTGTTTGATACCGTTCCTCATTCCATTCCGTACATCGCGATGAGCCTGTCCTCTGTTTTCTACCTCCACCAGCCTCCCCTGCTCCAGCTCTCTGATGGTTGAGTCCAGCCCTGGTAATGAGTCTCGTACAGGATGTATCGTGACAGTGTATAAAATCCTCCTCCCCGCCCAAGAGAGATCAGAAGGCACTCTAATGTATAAACACACTCCATGGCCGTTCTAACAGGGCTTTCATCTCTGATTAGTCTAGAATTATAATCATATGTTCAAGTGGGCAGATGTGTACACAGAAGGTTGAACACAGTACAGACACACACACACAGACAGGCGAGTGCCCACACACACACACACACACACACACGCACTCACGCGCACGCACGCACACACATAGGCGAACAGACACACACGCACGCATGCATGCACACACACACACACACACACACACACACACACACACACGTGCTGTAATTCACGGCAACAGCCCACCTCCTTGACTTATTTCCTTCCTACTCATCCATTATGCAGCACAGGTTTATTAAGAAGTCTCTTAGAGCAGGCGTGTGTGTACTCAATGTGTACGTGAGAGTGTGTGTGTGTGTGTGTGTGTGTGTGTGTGTGTGTGTGTGTGTGTGTGTGTGTGTGTGTGTGTGTGTGTGTGTGTGTGTGTGTGTGTGTGTGTGTGGGACTGCTTGGGTGGTGCAGAATAGAATCTCACCTCAGGTAACAGCTGAGGTCCACAACACACAGACACGGACGCAGACACACACACACACACACACACACACACACACACACACACACACACACACACACACACACACACACACACATTAATTACACAGTCAAACTTATCATTACTCTTAAATCACATACCCTGTGACCCCTAATTAAACTGCAGAGGTACAGCACACACCCACCTTGAGCTACTGTAGAGTGAGTGCCTCAATATTCTACTTAATATTTAACTGAGGCTGTTGAAAATTGGACCGTTAAATAAAGTGTACAGTTCTACACTTTGTCAAATTGCAGCTGTATATCTTCGGAGTCATAATTATGCTGAATTCATCTGAATAATGGCCATAGCCCTCCCACCGTGAGCAGACCTCTGAGCAGTAAAATCTGAGGAGGGCTTCAGCAGTCTAAGACCTCACTGTGTGAGACTCTCCTCTCAATGGGCCAACGTTCAGACGTTCTCTGGAAACTTCTATATTCATTCAATATTTAGGATACTGAAAATGAGTGACAGATACAGTAGAAAACATATGACCTCCATTAGGGCTTTAAAACACAACGTGACTGTACTTACTGTACAGAAACACAACCCCTGAATCGACTGAACCAAGAATCTACTGAACCTAGAACTTCCCACAACAGAAAACAGTAGACAGTACAGTAGACTGTGTTTCATCAGTTTCTCCTGTCTGTCTCTCTCTCTCTCTCTCTCTCTCTCTCTCTCTCTCTCTCTCTCTGTCTCTCTCGGTGTTGTGTGTGTGTGTTTGTGTTTTTTCAGATGATTTAACTGCTCCTGTCAATGTGACCATCAAGGAGCTGAAGGCCAACTCTGCGGTGGTGACATGGGACATCCCCGAGGGGGACCCTGTCATTGGCTTCGCCATCACACAGCAGGTGAGAGAACACACACACACACACACACACACACAGAGACACACAAACACACACACACACACACACACACCTACGCACACACATCTACGGGAGATTAATTAGAAGCTGTCACTGATGGTTACCCACCATCTCCCTGTCGTGTCCCTCCATCTCATCGCCGAGTCGTCGTTTTGCAGAACGTGTCACATGACATTGTCTTGCCACCGGGATGCTCCCACCGGAGCATCTGTCTCCGAGACAACAGTGGTGGGCGAAGGCGGCTGTGTACACACACACACACACACACACACACACACACACTGCTTTATCCCGCACTGCACAAGTCTTTGCTTTGCGAGTACACAGACAGACATACCAATGATGTGATTCAAGTGGACAGGTGTATGTCTGTGTGACAGTCACCGTTTCTTGTCTGCTCTGTGAACCAGAAGTGTGTCTGCAGACAGACCCAGTTCTGCTCAGGCTAGCAAAGACATTTTAAGTTGTTGCAAACAGTCGCCCCACAATTCATGTTGCTCCGACCGAGTCTCAAACTTGTGACCTCTGACTTGCCAACACACGCGACCTTCTCCTCGAATACATGATGTAAACCAGCTATTGGTGGTATTTCAACTTGAGGAGTGAGTTTTACCTTCTCAACTCGATTACACATGATTAGGTTCTAAAAAGAAAATAAACGTTGATGTTGCAGACAGATACATTGATAATGAATTTCTTGGAACAGTTAAGTACCTAAAAGTATGTTTAAAAAAAAAAAGGTGCAGGATTAAAATAAACAAAGGACCGCACATGT
>NC_139667.1:9966845-10104345 GCF_951799395.1 Argentina silus
ACGCTGAGGAAGATCAAAGGCAGAGAGAGAGATACACAAAGAAATTGGCACACAAAATAGGGGGATGAGACATGAGAGAATCAGAGAGAGAGGGAGATAAAGAGAATTAAACACAACAGGAAGGCTGTGATGAGGAACATGAAAGATCCTGTCAGAGTTCAAAACAAAACACAATTATTCTTCACTGTATAGCTGACCGACTTCTCAGAGACAGGCGTTCACACACACACACACGCACACGCACACACACACGTGCACACATGCACACACACACACACACACACATACACATACACACACACACACACACACACACACACATACACACACACACACACACACACACACACACACACACACACACACAGACACAGACACACACAGACACACACACACACACACGACTCTGGTGAGAAAAGTTTTCTTGCGGTGCCGTTGGGAAAACTCCCCAAACATAAAACAAAGGTGTTTTTATCCTTTTCAAGTCTCCCTTATGACAGGAAAACAGCAGTGAAACAGAACAATAACCCCATCATTTCAATCCCTCCAGCCCTCCGCAAGTCAACCGTACACACCACTACACCAAAAAGTTACCTTTGTTTTCAACCAAGGGGCTGTAAGGCTACATAGGCTAGCTGCGAACCGCCTCCACTACAGAGCCGTCTCCTCTCCCTGCAGGGGACTGAACCCTGCTCTGCGATTGGTCAGTGTGTGTCATTGACATTAAAGCGAACCAATTAGCCCCGGAGAGGCTGACTGGCAGCGGTGTCAGGGGCCCGCAGCTTTAATTCGTTAATGCCAGGGAACACAGGCCAATTGATTGGCTGAATTGCTCATTCATTGCTAAAACCTGCTGGACCGTGGTGAGTCGTCCCAGAGCTCTCAGAATGTCAGAGTGGCTGCCTGGTTCTGTTTGGGCCGGAGACAGGGAGGGAGTGCTCTGTGGGCTGAGTTGAACTTTAGTTACAGCACTTGAATTCTCAACCATTGCACACAAGAGAAGATCTCTTCAAGGAATCACACACATACACACACGCATGCACACGCATGCACGCACACGCACGCACACACACCCTCTTGTCCCTGAGGATATTAATGATGAGTATTGAGTTTTGAATCAACCGTGAATCTGTCAAAGCCCCTCTAGAGTAGTCCTCCCCATCGGCCGGTCTTCTGTTCTTCTTCATGTTCCGTCTTCTGTTGGATCCTTTGACTGTGTCAGGCAGGCTCTCACACACTGGGATTAATTGGGTTGTCTCCCGTTCCCATAACGCAGCAGTCTCCTCAACGAGGAGATCATTGTACAACGAGTCAGGATGCTTTTCTTCTCACAATCTGGTGGATTCTAAAAAAGGGCCTGTCTGAAGTGTGTTTTGACAGCTGCTCCCAACCTGGGACTGTGGAGGAATAGAGAGATCAGCTTCCACAATAGGGGGTGTCAGTAGCGAACGTGTCTACCCAGCTGACAAGTATGTGGCCTACCGTGCAAAATAGAAAGGGGGTGAAATACTAGGCTCAAATGTAGCCCAGACTCTTCACTGATCAAATGACAGTTGTTACCAACATAGTCTCCAAATGATTACGTTCTGGGGGGGATCGTGTCTGACGACCAAGGAAATACGTTCTGGTGGATCATATTATCTGGCTATACCAGCGTTTGATCAGCGTTTTGACGTAAGATATGTCAAAACCTTAAGATAAGTTGCGTAAGAGTTACGTGAATGATGACTTGCGTGGCGGTTAACTTCGACATCAACTCCGACTGGTTAAGTTTAGGCATTAACTTAGTTGAAATAGTTAAAATGTTTAACCGGTATCAGAAAGCGTTTATCAGGGTTAATTAAGATTTTCTGGGTAGTTGAAAGAAAGGGAGATTCCTAGGATGGAGAGGATGGATAGATGAGTGAGGGGAGGTATAGACAGATCAATTAATGGAGTGGTTAAGGTTAGGGTAAGTTGTCAGGGGAAGGCATTAGTAAATATCCACATAAGCAACAACAATTAGCAACAATTAGCATTGTGGTCCTCTGTGGCTCAGTTGGTAGAGCATGGCGCTAACAACGCTTAGGTTGTGGGTTTGATTCTTGCTGGGACCATATATACTGAAATATATGCACTCACTGCAATGTAAGTCGCTTTGGATAAAAGCTTCAGCTAAATGGCATATATATTAAAAAAGACATGGTAATCATCTTCCAGAACGTAATAATTCCAAGACTTGGTTGGTTGTTCCAGAGATATTCAGGGCTGACCTGGTCTGAGTCTGGTCATGTGATGGAAAGTGTTCACTGGGTGAAACGTTACTGTATCAAACTCCATAAGCTGTCGTTGAAGACAATCTATGAACCTTTCTAATAATAACTCAACCACAGTGATCATGATGTTGCCATGGCAATGAACTGATTGTGCTGCTCTTGCCCCCCCCGCCAGACGAGGTGACCATGGAGGAAGTGGGCCAGACCACTCAGCTGAGGGCGGGGGAGTTCATCATTATTGTGGTGGTGCTGATCATGTGGGCAGGTGAGGGCTGGAACATACCACGGCCAGAGTGTCACCCACTGACACCACCACACACAAATGCCATAAATGTAAACATATGTGACTGCCAATGACCCCTGGTCCAAGCATTGATTACTTTATCTTATGATGACTGATGGATAGATGATTCTCTTACTTAAACATAATGTATTTGTTGTAAGTCGCTTTGGATAAAGGTGTCTGCTAAATGCCATTAATGTAAATGTATATGCAAATTGATATGACTCCGGAGTGTAGTCAGTAAGCAATGGTCCATTTTCAACAGTCATTCAACAAACGTCACGAATCCGGTCCACCATCATTTGTAGTCATTTGCTCTATGACCAAGTTCTCCTTCCCAACAGTTGTGTGGTTTGACGGTCGCTTCGCCCTTCGTTCTCCTTCTCTGTCAGGTGTGATCGCCCTCTTCTGCCGCCAGTATGACATCATCAAAGACAACGAGCCGAGCAACAACAAGGACAAAGCCAAGACTTCCTCAGAGTGCAGTACTCCAGAGCACCCCACGGGGGGGCTGTTGCGCAGTAAGGTATAACCAACCCTCCGCCCTCCTTCCTCCTCCTCGTCCTCCTCCTCCTCCTCCTCCCTCCCTGGGTCACCTAACGGCGCCCGGGCAGGTGAATTGTCCCGGCGACTTCAAAAACCACTTCCACACCCTAAGCTTTCATGACCTCATCAGAACTATACCCACCCTGTAGCTGCACTGGATATCATTCATCATTTATCATTTATCATCATGTGTATCAAAATCCGTTCTTCAGAATCAGAATATGGGGCATGTACACTATAAATTAGGATCATTTTAAATAATTATAAATTATACTACATATTGCTACTTGGTATACCCTCTAGATAGAGCACAATAACGCATTTTGGAGCACAGCCATGGTGTGTGAATTTTTAGCAGAATTTTTAGCAGCATTTTTAGCAGCACCATCCAACACAAATACAGTGGCGATACCAACCACTATACACGACTAATCTCACTAAACTAAGGAAGGCCATCCAATCAGACAGCTCAGCTAGCATTGTCCCATATCCATCCACTCTTCCTCCATCTTCCTCCACACCCGACACAATCACAGGCTGATTTCCCTGGCTCTTCCCTAATCAAACCAATCAAACCTGATACTGCTGACACATTGCACTTAAAAGACCACATACACACAGACGCACGCACACACGCACGCACACACACACACACACACACACACACACACACACACACACACACACACACACACACACATACAAGCACAAACACACACACAAACCTTCCAAAGTAATGGCATCAAAACAACAAGACATCCTCTGTATTCAGGCACTCCATGCTCAGAATGGTGTCATCTAATACCAGGTTTAAGAGCTGGCCTCCATCTTCTCTTATCCCTGCTGTCTCCCTCTTTTCCTTGACAGAACCCCAAGAACAACAACAACAACAACAGGATGCCCTCTGTCAACATCATCGAGGTGTGACCGCCAGAAGCCGTCTCTTCTCCAAAAAGGACCAAGCGTCTTCAGAACAGAAGTAAACCAAAAGGCCCTTTTATGCCCATCTGCTTGTTAGGATGAGGCTGGGAATCTGGGCGCAGCCCCTCGGCTGTGCCCACCACCCCTTTGGCACCGGGCCCGGGTCTGAACCGGGCCCCCGGGACTCCAGGGGGCCTGGCTGCGGCAGCGAGGCTACGGTGGAGAGACTGTGGCAAAGGTTCACCGCCTCCGCGACCTTAATCACTGCCACACGGTCGCGAGATAAGAGCCAAACGGGTGGAGCGGTGGAGAGACAGGGGATCAACAGGCCTCGGGGGGCTGCTAGATAACCAGGGCCAAAGACCCTGTCCCTCAGCGTGTTTCCAACGAAACCGAAACCCAGCGTTTCCCATTTCCCCCCACCGTGGTGCGACTCAGCCCGGAGCACTCAAGACAATCACAAACACAATCTGTGAGAATAAACCTGGTCTCTCTCCAGTATCTCCTCCCTAACACATTGACCTGGCTTATTTCTTCTTCTGACTTCCTGTTGACGCTCCTTTGCTGTACTGCACACGCTCACCTGACCGGTTTTCTCTTGTTTAGTCATATTATATCTTTCATGACAACTCAAACTGTTATATATCAGTCAAAAAATGTTCGTTTTTTTCCTTTTATCAATGTATTTGAGAAGGTGTATCCAGAGGGACGAGGTGTCTTATCGCTGAGGTACCAGTTTTATAGATCTTCCTCTCACTAGACCCCCTGCTGACATCTTACGTGTCTGGAAGCTGTTTCCATTGGCTGTGCTAGTTTCCCTCTAAGGGAATCCAGACAACACCAGGCTCATTTGGGAGGTATTTCTGGTATTTCGGACATTTCTGGCGTGAGTGGCTTTGACATCATAACAGGACAAAAGGATCACACAGAACAGCAGTGTAGCAGTGTTCTCAATTTATCTGGAGAATCCAAGCTGGTTAAATCTGACAGGAAATAGCATTGGTCAGGAAGTCTGGTCTCTCTTCACATACATGAAAATAATGCACATAATAATGTGTTAGTTTGAAATCTACTGTTTATGTTTGTTTATTTATCCTCAATTGATCTCAAGAGTTGAATTCTCCTTGACAAGATCTGCTATATTTTCCTGTTATGAAAATCCATTCTAGAAGTGTATCCTTTCTCTTGTCTCTTGTTGTGTCTATGTCTTTCTAATAATGAGCATTCTTGAGGAGAAGGTATTACTGGCTGTGTATCTACAATAGAGTTGCACCTTAACCTTTCATCAAATCATTCCTGTCGGACTCATATGTACGAGGGACCTGACTCACGTCTATGGAGGACTGGCTGTCTCTGTGGAAGGGCTAAATAGGCCTCTCATATGTCAGCAATAACAGCCCTCACAGGAGCGAGGGGGGAGGGCGGGGAGGGGGTGGGGGAGTAATCTCACAGACCGGTCAGAGCACCGGGGGGGTGGGGGCGCCAATTCTGTCCACAAACACTCAACATCACAGCACGCTCAGTACTGGGTCATGGCTCCACTTGATCCAGGACCAACTGAACTTTAAAGGTGGTGGAGGTGTCAGAGGTTTGTGGGGATTAAAAAAAAAAAGCCAAGCCTTAATTTATAGGTATCCTAATCTTAATAGTCTATTACTACCTTCACCACCAAGGTCCCAATTCTCTTCTCCACCCCTCCACCTCTTTCATTCAGTCTCATCTGACATCATCTCCAGTTGCCAGCTTGACAGAAGGGCTTCTATTGAGACTCTTCCAAAATCAAAGTGTGTGTCCAGCCTCCCCATTCCATTGGAGACACAGAAACAGAGACCATACGAAGGTTCAGGGTGTTGACATACTGTATAAGTAGAATATGCTGTGTAGCATCTCATTGGGGTAGCTTGAATGAAGAATCAAATGTATTTGAGGGCTGATTAAAATAGTACTGCCTTAAAATACCTAAATCTTCCATTTTGTTTAATAAGATGGAATGACAAAGGCCCAACTCTTTTGCTAAACTATGTTCCGCTGTCTGTTTGCAAACCATTTTAGCGTTATTTAAGCAGATTTGAGAGAATTTTCCAGAGGTTTCTTGAAATTTATGAAGGCATGACAGATCAACGTGTACATAGAGTATGTTTTTCATCATTTTATATTAGGTGGTTTCTTGGAATGCTATACAAGTATTATGAATTTGAAAAATGTATTGAGCATTACATATACTGTACTCTTAGAGTTGGGGAGTTTTGTGTTTCAGAGTCTCAAGGACGATGTGAAGGCCCTTTTTTGGGGACACTTTTCATGACTACATTCTGTGGTTGTGCTGTTTATATCCATTGAAAAATCATCCTGTGAAGACCAGATGGTTAGAGAAACAGCAGAAGGCAAAAATACCTACTTGTCCAACCTGTCCCACACTTATCAACATGAAATGACCAAATTAAAATGAATACAGAAAAGCGAATAGTCACAAACATATTCAAGAAGGGACACTTTTTGTCCAGTACGACGCTAACATGCAGTATGTTACTCCAGTTCTGTTTGGACCTCAGCACATACTGTGTCAGGACGGCCATTACTGTGCTGTCACTGTCGAAACTTCAAACAGCCTTTCATTACCTTCTCTACCTTCCTACACACACACACACACACACACACACGCGCGAAGACACACACACAAAGACACAAAAACACACGCAAAAACACACAAAGACACAAAGACACACACCACTCTAATTCCACATCTACCTGTCACCAGGCAGGCAGGCAGGCAGGCAGGCAGGCAGGCAGGCAGGCAGGCAGGCCAGCCCCTCTCCCTGCTGGTGATTAACCTTGGCTGTGGGGAGAGAGGCAGGCAGTAACGACAGGGGGAAGCCAGCCATGTATTCACACGTTACGGAGGGGAGGAGGGAAGGAGGGAAGGAGGGAAGGAGGGAAGGAGTGTTGCGGCTGAATGATGACTAATGCAACGGCAGCCTTTTATCACTCCCTCTCTACCTCCACTTCCACTGTTAATGAGAACAAGTGGAAGAACTCGGATTCTCTGTTTCTCTAATAAGCACTGATTCATGTCAGGGACAAGAGCAGGTTTTAAGTGGAGAACGGAAGGGGAACAAGTGGAGGCAGAGAGAGAGAGAGAGAGAGAGAGAGAAAGAGAGGAGAGATTGATGAATACAGACATATAGATGTTCTGAGGACAAACTGGCTGGTCAGGTCCCCAAACGCAGTTCTGCTGCATTACCCAGAGGCCATCAGCACTTCTCTGAAAAGTTTTGTGCTAAAGGTTGAAACCATCTGTCCTTAAGACTGCCGGTAGCGGTAGCTCACACGAATCGATAGGCGTCCGTCGACTCCGGTAACTGATAATGATGATCTTCATCTCCCTGGATGAATTATTTGAACTGCGGCCATGTCTGCGGTGTGCCAGCTCCACTGTCACACAGGCGTACTTTCATTCACTTGGTTCCTTGCATTTCTTTTTTTATTTCTTTTTTTAAATTTCACTGTCTACATTATCTTCGAAAAGTCTGTATTTTAAGTAGAGCTAGGGAGTCAGAGAGATAAAGAATCAATAAAGTTCTCTTGTATTTTATCAGGAGTTGCTGAAAGCTCATTCTCCATAAAGTTCTTTCAATGAAGTGCGCCATAATAACTTTTGATTATGGAACATCTGCTGCTCTCTGTTGCCAATGTAAACCTAACTTTCTTTCTTTTTTATGACCGTTTACTCATAAATGTAGGGCTAATGTAAAGTAGATTTTATCATGTTGCCAAGTTGTGCTCCAACCATGGTTTGAAGACCCTAATGGTTGCAGTTTTCATACGCATGACTGAATCTCTCCTAGCAGAGAGGAGCTCCCTGCAGTCTGGGGATGGTTGTAAACATGACTGCTGTTGTGTGTTATTTGACTAAACAGCAGAGGAGGTTGTGTGTCAGTGAAACATCAAAACGACGAGAGCCTTGTGCTGTCGCACATACTGTAGGAGAGTGTCTCTGTGGAGGGGTACAGCCGGAGACTAGGGTCTATCTATAGTCCCAGCCTCTCTCACAGCCCCATATCTGATACTGTATATCATATCTCATATCTACTGGAGGAGAGATAGAGTAGTATTGTTCAGTCATCCATGCTAGGAGGCTAACTGCTAACCCCGCGACATTGCATCATCTTCTGAACCTGTTTCTCTAGGGAGGTCCCACCTATCATAACTCAGTCAGAGGTTTCTGAGAGGACATGGTGACATTTATCATCGAGGATTCACAGGTCCAGCAACTGCTTGTAACGGTAATAATAATGAAAGACTAAACTGTCAGAACTAAACATTCCACTTTGGTCTTGTGGTGAGGACCCAACCCACACTTTTTATGATGCTGAAAATGTCAGTTTGCTAAAGGCGTACAAATGTTCTCATGCTGTGAAAAGATTTGCGTGAAAGTGTTGCTTTGCTATCCTCATAGGATGAAACGATGCGGACGGTATTTTAATCCCAAAGGTTCACGCTGAAGTCTCACAACAATATGAGGCAAATCATAGTTATCATAGTCATTTATAGTTTTCAGAGAACCTAGAGAAAGATTTTCTTAGAAATGTAAGCAGTCTCTAAGGGTGTTGGCATCGTTATCTGTGGGGACGTTGTAACACAGCAAAGGGATTTACAAAGAAGCATGGTTAAGACAACATGAAACGCTTTATCAATGTCATCATGTTCAATGTACAAAATATACAAGTCATTGCTTAATGAGGGCTAGCATGGTTCTACTATTATGCACAAGGTTACACAATTTCTATTATGAAGAATATGGTGTATGCTTACTTGTGGTTAATCGATTAAAAATGATCTAACATTTTCAAAGAAAGTACTCTTATTTTCTCCCCTGCAAATGTATCTTTTTCCTTCTCCAATATTTTTGCTGCATACAGTATGCATGTTTTGACTACAATTATCATCATGGGACAAGTTGAAATAGGCCTATTCAGTTGTCTAAATCTGTTAGATATAATCACAAAAGGGTGCTTTTGAAATGTTATTCGATAAGTTGAGTCTGAAAGATTGAGTCTGTAAAATGTTAGGAAGACAGACATCTTTTCATCCCTTTGAATAATGCATGTAGCATAAAGCTGCTTCAGAAATTGGGACACATGCAATATTCCTCCTGTTATTGCACTTATATGGAGTTCTGACGGGGGTAGACATTAATCCTTGTAAAGATTTACTCGACATCTGGGTTTCAGGCAACTGCGTGTAATGTGGAGTCAGCAAGCTGTGCACGAAACGTGCCCGGATTCTCCATGTCATGGAAATCAATAGTCCTCACATAGCAGAACCTTACAAACGGGTTTTATCTCACTCAATTCCCACACTAGATTATGTTTACAGATGTCTCTCCGACGTAAGCATCGCTACAAGGCCAATCCCAGGCTGTATCTCTTCGCTGGGCAGAACAGATGATAAAGTTCAGAATCTTCAGAGTTGACAACCATCTCACGAACACACTTCTTGGCCTTAGAACGGTTATACTTTTTACTATGATTGTTTGTCTGACAAAACTCATAACTCTAGAGACCACAACCGTACAGCTCTGAGATATTGATAATAACAAACAAACACATTAGACTCTGTCAACAGATAAACAGCACTCACGTTGCTGAGAGGGCCTTGCATGTGATGCAGTATTAAAGAAGACAAATTGTCGGTGGGTGTAGAGAGGTCCTGTAGCTCTCCTCTCCCACACACGTGCACAGCAGTCTGCACAGAAAGGGTCACGAGGCACACATTCACACACAAGCACACATGCACACACACAGTCAGAAAACACACACCTTCTGGATGGTTGGCCAGAGACAGACTGTCAGAGTATCTGTGGAGCCAGGCTTACTTTAACAGTCTGCATTATTCAATGGATGGAGACCATACTGATAGGTCTTACACGTGTCCCTCAGTGCAACCACCTCCCCCTGGCTCACACACACACACACACACACACACACACACCTACACCTTGGCTCAAACAATACTGTAGTACACCTGACCCCCCCCCTCTTGATGAGTAAACGTAGGTCTTGTGTTAATTCATTACTAAACGATTGCTCCATATGCTAATGAGACCCACTGCATGTCAGCAAAGTTGTCTCCTCTTCAAAACAAATTCAAATGTAACATTTGCATCAGTTCAGTGCTTCTCCAAAATAATAGGCATCAAGAGGGCTGTTTACAATGAGATCTCTTGATGTTTGTGGGCTTTGCAAGACCAAGACCTCAAGTTAAAAGGGCTCTAGGGTTACATAAGACATTTACATAAAAATAATTACTCTCTTTCAAATGTACTCAACCTATGCTTGGCATTTTAAGCAATTTCACAGGCCATGATGTCTGTACAGTGAACTCACTTGCTCCACAATATTAACTGAGCAACTCAAGGTTTTCATCAACAACTGAAGTGAAATCCCTACCCTCTCCCCGATCACACTAGACAAGCACATCAAGAGGAATTGTTCACTTTGTATGAAGAATGCATCAAACTATAGAGGTTGCTGTGGCTAGACAAGAAGTGTCTAGAAGAAGTGGAAAGGTGGCCGGAACATACAGTACAGACAAACACTACACCTTCCATTTATTCCATGGAAAAGTAGGTCTGAACATTTCATATACACACGTTTTTCATAGTCAAGGTTAAATAAGAATGAAGAGAGAAATCAGGATAGGCTTCAGTTAAGGTGCGTAAGTTATCAAGCATGGCTAATTTGCTGCCTGGCATTTATTTTTTATATATATATTCATATTCAATGTGTGCTCGTGACGAAAACCCCTGCTGAGAAACAGCCAATCACAGGCTAGTAACTCTATTAGGTATGTGATGTTCAACAGCTCCAAGCAATGTGCCAGAGGCTGAACTAGGTGACAACTCAAACGACTTGTCAGAATGTGCGAGGCCCATGGATTTCAGGGCACAATCTATGAACAATGGATGGAAGAAAGAAAATACAGTAAAGCATAATACAGCCCCCCCAGGATGTCAACTTTATTGACAGACAGATGCTCATAAAACACATGCCAAGTGACATCATCTTCAGTGACAAAGACTGTCTTGGAGGCAGCAATTGAAAAGCATCTGGGACCACAGTCCTGTACATGTGATAAAATAAGTAGAAATGTTGTGACGTTATCGTTCCTATTAACTTCACTGAAATAAAAAGTGTCTGTGTGATTATTTGTTTGTACTCCCAACAGCAAGAACACAAAATGTATTGGAAGAGAAATCAAACATCTACACAAGTTCGTACTTAAACAAGTAATTGAGTGCAACATCGACAAGGCACAGTTTTCAAACATAAAAGATAGAAGACCATGCAAACAAAGTGCTTTTGGACAAACTTGAGAGAAAAGGTTTCAGGTGCAGCAATGGACCCAAAGTCAGGGTTAAGGCAACGGTGATCAGAGACCCTCAGTATTGCATTAACATATAAATAATGCAGTTTCTATGAATGGACTTCAAGTCTGCAGTTGCGCAATATTTTTCCTTTTCCGTCATTAACGTTACGGCTATACCACCTGACTGGTAGCTGAAAGAAACATCATTTAGAAATGTGAATACAAATACAAATCTCAAAAGGCATGCACCACTATTTAAAATTCACAATATATCTATATATGATTAACATTGCACACAGAGAAACAAGGAGGAAATCACACTGCAATCCCTGAGCTTCAAGAGCTACATAGAAATCAACAGATAAAATCTTGATCAAACACGTCCAAAATTAACTTACACATGCGAAAAACAAACAAATAAGTCAAACATTGTTAAAAGATAACAACTGAACCTGAGGATTGTTTTAAGTGCTAGGAGTGAGGTAACATGACAAAAATTACACAATCAAAAAAAAAACTCTCTCTTCTCTGGTGCTTGGGTTTAGGGAATCGGACTCCTCTTAAAAACCTTGGGGACCTTGGCAAAGCGCCGGTGGTTCAGGTAGTTCTGGTGCTGCCAATCATCCAGGGAGAACATTGGGGTTTCATTACCAAATCGGGCTTGGTAATTCCTTAAAACAATTTTTTTTTTTAAAAAGAAGAAGAATAAGAACTATCAAAATAAACTAAAAAAAAAAACTTCATTCTAATGTAGTGTAATGTAATGTAATTCTAATCATCACCTTTGGTTAAAAGAGCAGCAGTAAACACACACACAAAAATGCCTGTACCTGCACGTCAGATCAGACGGGTGCTGCCTCCAATAAGTGTCTGGTCCCTGGTAACCAACATGGTTCATCAGATTACGCAGCTCACTTATCACCCCTGCGCACACACACACACACACACACACACACACACACACACGCACACACGGCTGATCAACTACAGCTGAGAACAGGAGAAGATGGTGAGAATATATCAACAGCTCAAAACATGGAAGTGATGTAATTTCAGTCATCATAGCAGACAGGTGGACCACTAGGACAAGTACTTCAGACTTAGTTGATGTCATGTGCTTGGCACAAAATAGATACAATCAAGGAAAAGGGCTACTTACTGGTAGTTGTTCATGAGATGACAGTGGGAGAGAATATGGAATATGACCAAATTACCACAAATCTCAAACATCTGTCACGGCTGGAACACACGAACCTCACCCAAATAGAACCCTGTGATGTCATAGCTCTCTGAGAGATGAAAATCCAAGACAGCCTCCTACAGATAGCCCCAATTTTTGTAACGTTGAGCGTGTACTGGTATACATGCCGGGCCGCCTTAACCATTGCATAGGTTTGGATGAAGATTAGCATGCAGTAGGTCTGCTGGGACTGGCATAAACTAGTTTAAATCGAACTTGGAACTGGAATTTCACACTCAGCTTGTACCGTCAGTAGAACATAAACGACAAGATAAAAGCTCATCCATCGGATAAATGTATGATGGCGTTGGTATTGTCTATTGTCCAAGGTGAAAAAGAGTTGGAGTAAATAGAGCGAAATATAGGGACGAAATATTTTTAAAAAGACAAGAAAAAAAAAAGGGACCGACCACAAATAAGGCAAAACCACACTGTACAGGTGCACCTTCATACACAAGGATTATGATAGCATACAAGTGTTTCAGGTCTATGGACTTTCACCCAAGTGTCCCACATGACGTAAACAAACACACTGAAGCAGCAGGTTCATACTGTAAGCAGGTCTCTGGTGAGGAGAGGGTTGGCGTACCATGTCCTGCCCCAGCGTGCTCCTCCATGTGTCTGGTGACTGAGTCAACGTAGAGACGCTTCTCACGCTGCCACTCCTCCTCCCTGTCAAACACCGCCGGCCTGGAAAGCAGCGAGACAGGACACCCACCACATTCAAACATCCTTCCTTCATTGAGGCAACCAGCAACCTGCCCTGACAGAGCTGAGTAGGTGAAACCATACTGCTTTCCCTTATCTAGTGAGGTCAAAGCAGTGATGACATTAAAAACAAGTGAATATTTTGGGGGAAAAATGAAAGGGGGGAATAACAAGGCTGTGTCAATGTTCAAATGAATGGATCTAATCCCTGAGAAGAGAGAAGTGGTCCTATTGCTCCCTCTAGAGGTGACTGAGAGCAGAGGACTCAAAATACAGACAATTACCTTGGCACAGTCTTCTGGTGAGCTGTTGGTTTGATAACTTTCTTCTCTGGAGGGGTAATTGGTTCGATAACTTTCTTCCCTGGGCAGGTAATTGGTTTGATAACTTTCTTCCCTCGGCAGGTAATTGGTTTGATAACTTTCTTCTCTGGGGGGATAATTATTTTCATGATTTGTTTCTCAGGTGGGGTTGCCCTGGTCACTTTGTTGCCATTGCTCTGCGCGCTCGGAACCCCCACCGCTGGCCTCACCTGAACATGGCAACATACAGCAATAACAAAATAACTGAAATCCACACAAGACCCATACAGCCATATCCAACCAATGAGTGATGCATGCCTCACAAATTGTTGGGTATGGGTGGTCCATGAATACAAAATATTGGACACCTGTTCCACAGATGTACCCCCAAGGTCAAGGAGGTTTTTGTAGCATTGAATCTTTCTGAAATTAAGACAATGAATAACATGGCTGACCCGTCGTCAGCCCCTCAGACCTCTTACCTGGACCTGGAGTGGTACGGTGGGCTCATAGCTCATCTCTTCACACACGAGTGTGACCTGGCACCCGTGGCCTGAACTAAGTGCGTATCTCTCCGCCTCCCGCCCTCTCTCTCCATAGAATACACCGGGTGCCTCTGAGGCACTGTGACAAACCGAAGACTCGCGAATCGGGGCTCCAATAGTCCAAACCTCTCCAGCTGTGCCCTCCGAGCCTTCAACGGAACCCTCCGGAGAGGGCAGCGGAGCCCCCACTATACTATAAGACAGGTCATCCGGGCAGAAGGAGAAATGTGTCTGAAACGCCACAGCTTGGCCCTTATGAGGCTCAAAACGACATAGGGTTCGCTTCTCCTCCACCCCCTCCGAGAGAGCCACCTGCGGCCCGTGCCTCACTTCCCTTTCCCTGACAAAAGGGCTGGACGTAGTCTGGGGCAGCAGGGGTGTCTCAGCCTCAGACACACCCTTCCCCGCCCTCAGTGCCTCCAGGTAAGACCTGGAAAAGTAGCCCTCATCGTTCAGGCCGTCATCCTGCTTGCCCGTCACCTCCTTGCCCTCCGGTTCCCCTTCTCTTCCCTCCTCATCTCCCTCACCCTGCTCCTTCTCTTCCACCTTCCGTGCACCCTGGTCTTTTGAGGGACATTGACCCGGGGAAGGCTTGTTCTGGTGGCTGTCACCGGGCTTACGGGAGCCGCCTAGAACACAGAAGCTGTGACAGCTCTCAATGAAGGCATCGATGCTCTCATTGCTGTCACTATCGCCGTCAATGGGGCTCAGGCACATTATATCGTCAATATCAAAGTTAAAAACAGGACCAAGGTCCAGGGTGACCTTGTCTGGATTTGACTCTGGGGTCTCAGGACAGTCCTGGATCTCGGCGGGGAAAGAGCTGCTCGGAACAACACCCTTCTCTCTACCGTCTGCCTCCTCGGAGTTCCTGCTCTGAGGAAGCTCAGAGTTTGGCACAGATACTACAGCTTCTAGTGCACCTTTACCATTGAATGAATTGTCATTTGGCGACACAGTTCGGGGGACAGTTGCAGAAGAGGCAATGTCTATATCTGGTAGGGGGTCGCAGGAGTCGATGACACACGCAAGGTCTGGGGAGACAGCATTTGGAATACAGGTCTGTTTGAACGGAGTCTCAAATGTGTCGTCAAGGCAGGAGTCATCCAATCGCCTCTTGCGACCTTTAGAGACATTCACAATCTCTATTTTTAAATTGCAGAACGGACTGGAAGACATCCATGAGCGGTTTGCACTAGGATTACCCAAAGCATGTTCGCAAGTTATCATTCTGGAATACACAGACAGCGGACGCAAGTGCCCAGAGTGACTGCCATCGCCGCCTGGTCTCTCCCAACTAAGCCTATGGAAAATTGTCTTTAAGGGCTGGCTGGCCTTCTCCATCACTCCTGATACAGTCTAGTTGGCTAGTTAGCAAGCTAACCAATCGTCCGGATGAAACCCGCTTCCACAGTCCTAGGGGGACAAGGTTTAAATATTCAAATGCATGACTTAAAACAGCTAACGTTCATGTCTTTATTTTATTGTAGCATATTCATTTCTGGCCGCCACAATAAGGGTAATCTCATTTGACAGGGTGCGTTTATAACATGGATTTTAAATCCGCAGTTCATTCTCTTCAACACATTAAAGACAGCTAGCTAGCTAACTATCTACATGTAATGTTATTTTAGCCAGTTTTAACATTGTTAGCGAACAAATGAGCCAGATATGAAACATAACACTGGATGAAACGTGTGTAAAAAAAAAACTCTAGTCTGGGTTAAAACTAGCTAGCAAACAACACTGCTTTCGTGTCACTGCTAACATAGCTAGCGAGCTAGCCACTGGTGTTCGCTAGTTTTCCCTCCCCCACATGAGAAAAATATTCATCGGTCGTTGACTTTTGTTTGAACTGCCATTGCATATCCGAACAGCAGGCCGAATTGTAACTGAATAATGGAACTTCATGTCAAATATGTTGCTATGTAGCTTGTAAACTCACCAGTTGTATGACCAACACAGACAGCCCGTTGTCTTATTAGTGGTGTGCCATGCTGGTGCCAGCCAAGTTCCTTCAATTGAGGGTCACGTCATGACGTTGCGGCTGGCCGTTCACAATTTGGGATATGGATTTTTAATGACCCTCTTTTATTTCCCAAAACAAGACATTAAATGACCCAATTAACCAAATGATATAACTACCCAACCGTGACTGACGATGGCTTTAACTCAAACAAGTTAAAGACAAGCTGTCATAATGACCAATCTGGAAGAGTTGAACTGCAACCCCCCCATGAATGAGTGTCGGCCTATAAAGCTTAGGTCAAATGTGTCATCAGGAATTCTCTGTGTGTGTGTGTGTGTGTTACACAAATAAAAACAAATGTACTCTCACACACAGATACGATACATACATTTTATTGAATTCAATGGGTGTAACATAATTAGAAATTATTAAATTAATTTCAAACTGTAACAAAAATGTCAAAGATATTAACACTGAGACTTGACCTTAACTCAAACCCTCATGTCCCCATCCCAAGAAAATAAATGGCCAGAATGATGAGTAAACTAGCAAAATCTTAATCTGCACAAACAAGATTATACACAACATTGGTACATATAGGAGATTTATGGTTATTGTGACAAGTAATTTCCCCAACATTAAATTATGTGCTTTGGAGAGGGATGAGTGGAGAGTGCAAAAATAGATCTTGCAATAGAAAAAAAATAAGATTGTCTTCTTTATATATATACACACACACACACACACACACACACATGCGCACACACGCACACACACACACACACTTTGTTAAAGCCTGTTTGCCCAAATAGAGCCACAGAGCAGGTGATAGTCACCTTCTTTATTAAATTTTTTGGCATGTCTGAAGAGCACTCCAGCTGGTGTCTTTGAATCCATCACCAGCGGAGTTGTCCCTCTGAGCAGGTTACAGCTCCATGCTTCGTCCATAACAACCGCGACAGCAGCCTAGGTTCTGAGACTAACACTGACGGGGATCTTTTGACCTCACTCTTTTATGTCTCCCTGAATCCCTCATCTGCATCTTCACCAAACATGTGATACTGTATATCATAGCTTCATTTCTATCAGTTTCTACATACATACATACATACATACATAGATTTTGTGTACACACATACACACCAAACATACCAGTACATACAGGAGGAATAGAAAACAAAAAAAAAACTAATAGGCGGTTGACTGTAACAAAACATCAGATGACTGCATGTTTAAATAAGAATCGCAAACAAAACGGTTTATATTGCTTTGGTCTGAGTTCTGGAGGCTCTCAGCTCAGGTTGGTCTCAACCGGTTCAGACATTAACAACCACAGCCCCCCAGATGGCATCGCTGAGAGCACTTGCAGGGAGGACCCACTGATTTCACCTGTATCCCCTCACTGCCTCGCCCACTGCTCTCACACATCTCCCTCTGCCTCTCCTCCCTCCTTCCCTCACTCACTCTATAGGGCGGCTATAGGCCCTTAGAACCCGAACATGTCGTCTTTTTCGGCGGGGTCTGTGTCCGCTTTGTCCCAGTTGCCTGGGGACAGGCACTCTTCAGTGTTGAAGTCCTGAGGGTTTACCCCAATGTCCAGGACCTGGGGGTTAGTGCGAGACTCAGCGAGTCTGGAGGAAAAAACAGAGAGACATTTCAGTTACTTTCATGTCACATCGTATTGCTTTGGAAAATGTTTGTTCTCAATTAAGTATTCTGCCAAAAAAAACTTTGTTGGAGACCATCAATTAGCAAAGTTGTCAGGCCTCACACAGGTCAGACTCTCTCAACACATTACGGCTACCACGGCAACACCACTCGGCTCACCGTGACGTCACTCAGTCAGTGACGAGGCAACAACGGGGAACGCATGGCTGATGACATGAGGCGGAAAAACACACAACAGTATTCATGAAGACACGGACACAATGAGGTAACACAAATCAACAAGTCAGCAGAGAACCCTGCCTCATGAAGCAAAGAGCTGGAAACTCTTGAGTTCCATCAGATGGGCACTTTCCCCTCTTGGTTTGAGAGACAAGTCACCCCAGCGGTGTGACAGGGTTCTGAGCTATGGTCATGAGATGATGCTCCTACAGGGGGAGGTGTGACACTACAGGTGTTGAAATGTCAAAGAGGGGCTACACATCCATGTCCATGTTCAGATGGGCTGGGTTTGGTGGGTATGGTGATGGGGGTGGGGGGGGGTCAACATCATAGAAGTGGTGAATGGGGTGGTGACTGGGGAAGGGGGGGTGGGGAGGTGACACTGCTCATCCAGCAGATCATGTCATTACCTGAGTACGATTCAAAGCTATCCAGACTGCGGCTGGGGGGGGGGGGGGGGTGCAAAGGAAATGTCAAAAGTCAGACAGCTGTTGAAACGTGAATACCCTTCACGACAGATCGACTATCGGGAACACAGGATTACCACATGCAGTTCCCTTCTGATGCCAGCAGATGGCACTATAGTTCTTTGTGTTACAGCATTTCGTAAAGAAACATTGAATAGGGCCCTTGGGCACAACCTTGCTTGATCATGGCATTGTTTATTGGGATATAAAGGGGGGGAATATAAGGGAATTTAAGGAGAAGGCTAAGGTGACCAAGCAGCTCTCATCAAACACACCGGAAGAGAATAGGGTGACCTTGGAAGCTCCATCGTTGCTAGAAATAGATCCCCCACCGAGGGGTGGGACATTTTTGAGTTTTTTCTCTAGGGAACAACTGAAGTCGGAAGCTCTGGAGATGGGAAACTTTTGCTGTACAGCAGGTCCATTAGACCGGAGAATAACAAGTAAATTTGAGCTCTCAGAGTTCTGTTTATGAGTGCTACCCATTGTACCAGCCACTGCATGTTTGGAGGTACAAAAGCCTAGCTGCCAATAACCTGCCACTTACTAAGAGCTCCTTTTACTCAAACTCAGAGGAAAAATCTGACCCCACTTCACCCCATTCCCTTGGGGGGGGGGAAGGGAGGAAAAAACAAGCATTAGCAACAGAAAACGTACCCTCTCAATACGGAGGAGGGTTTAGAAATAGCACCGTCTAGAGAAGCTCAGAAATTCCTTTTGTGTCATCTGTCTGTTTTTTTGTTTTTTTTTCTTCAAAAATCCATACGCAAACTGCTTCTCTGGGCTCGTTTGAAAATGCAGTGACAGGCTGCTGCTTCAACGTCTTCTCAGGTCATGAAGAAGCATCCATTCCATACTGCTGAAGCACATCAACTACAGGCATTCAACTCTAACAAAAGGAGATGTAGGTCTTCAGTTTCCAACTATCGGACACAAGCACAGACAGTTAAGTCATACCTGGCCATTAAGGTCAGCCTGTACAACGCTGTATCTGTTTTACAGAACCTCCTATGGAGATGAATGAAGACTAACCAGCACTTCAGCACAGCTCAACACCCTCTCACTTCAATAAAAAACTGACTGCAGGTCTGCGATCAGCTTGCTTTGAGTGACAAAAGGCTTGAACCAGGTCCCCTGCCTCCTAAATTTCCTTCAATTAAGGCAATCTGCTGGCGGCTACGCTATTGCTTGTTCTCGGAGCGTCCTCGTTAATCAGGGTGGCCGTGATTAACGGCGTAGGGTGTAATTACAGTGTGTGCAGACAAATAATCACCTTATAACAGGGGCTAAAGCGGCCTCTGTGCTTAATTACAGCGGTACAGTGGCTCTGAAGCGGAGGTAAAAACGCAGCGCTGTGACAAATGAAAGGACTGATGAGAGTTGAAATAGTCTCGTGTCACTGCGTGGCGGAAATGTAAACAAAACCATTTGGGGAGTCGCATTTCAACTCTACCAAAAACCTCATCTGGGAATTCCATTGATGGGGGGGGGGAATTAGCAAATGGAAAGTCATCGAATCAACTGGAGTCTTGACTGCTTTGAGCTCCGTTTAGTTGAGAATGAGCCTTGAAGAATCCCAGTCTATAAGACCACAGACTATGCATTCTATTGCCTTGTCAACCTTGAAGCTGCCCATCATTGCGTGGCTCTAAAACAACCACTCTGTGTCCCTCAAACAGTATCCTCTTCTAGCTTTATTCGATGCATCATTTCCACCTAAGAGTTGACTGTTAAATCACTGTACTGCATGTGTGCGCCTCGCCAGCAGCAGAGGCTGCGCAGGCAGCAGATGGGGGAGCGTGGTGTCGACTCAGGCCTGGAAACGGAGCCCGTCTCTGGGCTAGGAGGGGGGCAGCGCAGCGGTAAGCCAGATGGAGGGAGTGGCCGTGTTTATGATGAGACCAGCCCTAACCATAGGGCTATTTCGAGAACAGCAAGTGGGCACTGCTGTACTGTGTAACAGAGCAGCCCTGGAGGAGACAGATCAGATCCCTCACCTTGAGAAAGCTTCATCCAGACCGTCCTCCAGCTCCTGCCAGACACAACACACAGATAGCAGAGGTCAGTGAGACAAGACGATGTTGACGGCAAACAAGTAAACAACATTTGTTTCTGAAGGCTTTACGAGGGTACGACCTCCATGAAGTTAACAACAGTGAACAATAATAATAATAATAATAATAATACACCCATTTTATTTAGAGCAGCTATGAACAGTCTTAGTTATGAGCAGCTGAAAGTCAGGGCGTGCACACAACACCACACAAAACCGCACACACACACCTCCAACCACTCCCTTTAGTACATCATTGCAGGCTAAAAGGGGCCCCACACCCTCTCCTGCTACGTGGACCATCTGACCAGGTTATTTTCAATGCTCCATTGTGCCATTGTAACTCCAGCACCATACACAGTCTCTACCCAAGAAGTCTGTTTACCACCAGGAGCTCTGCCAATACACTATTGTTATCCCCATACAGTATACTCCACTGCTCATTTTCTCTAGCCCATACAGCTAGCCACAGCTGAGTTGGGCTCTCCCAGCCCCCCCCCCCCCCCCCCTCTCTCTCTTACCCATACAGTATTGTTGTTGTCTGTGGCGTGGTTGTGCACCATAAAGGGGTCAGGTTCGCTCTCCATTGTCCCCGAGTGGACCATCGCCACGTTGGCACCCTCTGCCAAATCCAGAAGGTTCCCTGTGGCCACTTCTGAAACAGAGAAGTAAAAAAAAAAAAAAAAAAAAAGAAACATTACACACACTCATAATCAACACTGGATGGATCACTGAGACCAAGAACACAATGTCTAAACATTTGACTTACAAGCATTCCAGCAAGTCTTGCTTAACGGGTATGCGGGCTTAGTTGGGTAAATGCTAGTGCATGCAGAATCATGTATGGCTTATGGGTATCTATGTTCGCTCTAATACGCAGCACAGCAAACATCTCAATTTTGGATTTTCACTGACAGAGAATTAACCACTAAATCCAATGCTATATCAGGAATTAGCATCAATTCCTGATCAAACCTTTTTGTTGCATGCGTCATGCTTCATGATTTCGTTTACTGCTCCACTGACTCTAGACATACCAAAAATCGGGTTAAGCTTTAGAGTGAACCATCTGTAATAGTCTAAACTAATCAGTATTGGATTAATGAACATACTTCAGATACAGTATTCAATTCATTTTAAAGCATGAATTAATGAAGATGAGGCAAGCTACTTGGAAAGAAGTTTATTTTTTATTTTTTATTATATCATTGCATTATTGCGTCATTTGGAATATTGGAATGTATAGAAGTTATGATGCTGTTTAACAATTGAGGCAAGAATCAATACCATGACAACGAATGTAAAACATTCCAAACTCATTTCAACTCGGTGTAGTGCAGTATTCCACATTCCAAACATGGACAAAGAGAGAGAAGACATTGAGAGGCAGTGGGAGGCCCTAAAGAGTGTGAGGGAGGCCATGGAGAAAGAGAAGGAAGAGATGGAAGGAGTGAAGGTGGCCCTATTTGAGGAGAGAAAGCAGCTTAACAGAGAGAGGAGGAAGCAACAGCAGGTGATAACAGGTGTACAGTAACCCCCCCCCACAAATGAATGTTATTGGAGCTTGTAGTGCTTATTTGACTCATTTCCAAGGATTTGACTTTGGAAAACAGTCAATTGGCCAAAAGGTGCGGTCTGAGGTGCGCTCTCCCTATTTGCACGCGATGATGATGTTGAGCGCACCGTCACGGGATGAATCGGCGCCACCTCAAAACTGATAAACAACCTCTTTGACGAGACGCATTTCAAGAGTTTCGTCAAAATTGGGCCAATCTGTGTGATTTTCGGAAATGTCGTCCCTGTATGGCAAGACGCATAATTTACGCAAGTTTAATCAAAATTGTCCCACTGGTGTTGGAGACAAGAGACAGAGACCAAATCATAATCCCCCCTCTCCGATTCCATCGGTGGGAGACAACAAAGGGAGCGTGATTGAAAGAAGAGGAGGACGCCATCTTGGAGGAGGGGGAGGAGTTGAGGGCAGCGGCGAAGGCACAGGAAACCAAACAACAGAATTTGAAGAACAAGAAAGAGGAGGAAATTGTGAGGAGGGAAAAAGAGGAGAAAGAGAGAGGCAATGAAGAAGGACAAAGAACGGAGGAGAGGAAAGTCCCGAGGAAAGAGAGGCAATGGATGGTGAGTGAAAAAGAACAATGGAAAGAGATAGAATCTACAGTGTTAGTCTATAATCTGACATTTGCTTCACTGTAAAGGTGAGGGGAAAAACGTGTATACAATCATGTCACCTTTGACCTAACCTAGACAAACTTACCCCACCATAACCCCCTACTCTGTCTTTGTATTCTACCTTCTGTGACCTAATATGACCCCTAACCCCCTTATGTCCTGTTTGGAGGTTTGTGTTGTAAATGGGCTATCTATGGTATCCCACTCCGCTTCTCACTAAGGGGAACCCCCTCGCAGGTTGGACCCAGAAGGTCAGCCCTCAGGTAATACCAGACACAGACACAGACAGAGTGAGTGAGTGAGTGAGTGAGTGAGTGAGTGAGTGAGTGAGTGAGTGAGTGAGTGAGTGTAAAGACAACTTCATCTTGATAATAAATCGAATGCTTTTACCATTCCATCTGTGACTTAGATATCTACTCTCCCTCTGTGTGTGTGAATTCTGTTCTATACATATACATCTTTCAATCTTTCATATCTCTGTTCACCCAATTTTAATGGCTTGTTCACATCTCACATCTTAAAGTATGTGTGTTACATGGATTAGTAGTGGAACATGTGTGTTGTGGAACATGTGTTCACTACAATTCTACAGTTGTAAAATGTTTGGTAACCATTGGCTTCGAGTAATGTACAGTAATACAGATATTGAGATGATTGCAGTCATTCCCTTTTTTTTTTGTTATGGTTTCAATTCTGACATTAGTACAACAGGTTTTTTTTTTTTTTTTAAGTAGTACAACCTTACTCTACTCCATGTGCCCCCAGTCCCTAGTAAAATCTGTTGTATGGACGTGTGCGATTGTTGTTTACCGTTAACATGTGACAGGAAACAGAATCAAACACACAACGGCCATTATGGGGGTTTATTACCACCACCCTTCCTTATTAACCTCCTAATGCGTGTCATCATCACGACCATCTGTGGATTGTCACTTAGTAATAAGTGGCTATAGAATAACCTCCTGACGCACACACAACTACAAACACACACACACACACACCTCACTAATGAGAGATGAGGTTGTTGTAATAGGATCATCTCTAATGGCAAGTCGCATAGCTGTTTAATAGTGCTGTGTGTGTGTGTGTGTGTGTGTGTGTGTGTGTGCGCGCTGCCTCTCTTCTCCCTGATCAGGCTGGTGGTGTCCCCTTGAGAAGGAAAGGTCAAATCTCACTAAGTTCTCCTAAGCAGTCTCATCATCGCCAAAGCACCTCTTCTCTCCCAGGCCTTCATTATCCTTAGGTGACCTTTTCCCCATAACACTCGGCCCCAAAAGAGGAAGGGCTTGTAAATGATGGACTCAGCTCTAGCAGCAGTTCCCCTCCACTCCCTCTCTCCATCAACACTGCCTCATAGACATTTACGGCATCTTCCCTTTCACTAAGAAAGCAATTATCACTGGGTGATTAGTCATCTGATCTGTCTGTCTGAGGCAGGGGGAGGATGCAGGACTGGGGGTTGAGGAGTAGGGTCTGGGCACCGTCTGGCTGCCTGCCCCAGGGAGTGAGGGGCAGACTGGCGGTCAGGGGTATCGGATTGCTGGTCCCTCCGCGCACAAGGCAGCCTGGCAAGGGATCCTACATCCCTTCAGCAGAGGAGTCTAAATACACACACACACACAGACACACACACACATAGACAAAGAGAGAGAGAGACAGACACACAGAGAGAGAGAGAGAGAGAGAGAGAGACACACACACACACACACACACAGAGACACACACACACAGCTCCTGTGACAGACAGGAAGCTGGTGGAGAGGAAGCAGGGGGGGGTGAGGTATCGTGTCTCATGTCTCATGAATAAAGCAAAATAGTTCCCAAGAACATTGCTGTCAGGCTCCCAGAATCCAAATGGAATGCTGTCAACACGAGTGAAGGGTATACTGAAAGCACTACGGCTCCCTGATGAATTCCTCAACCCTCTCCTCACTCGCTCATCCCTCTGTTTGACCCACAACCACTTTTCAGGACAGCCAAAAGTAAAGCAGGGATGGTGCCAATTCCGTTACGCTTCTAAACCTCTTCATTACAGAAAGCTCTTTCCAGGGCTATGGGTGACACGTTTTTTTACACAAGAGAATGATGTCCAAACCTCTACAGAAACGCTCCTGATCCTTTACCAAACCCATGTAAACAAGAGTGTCCACTGAGACTTAGAGGAATCCTGCTCTGGCGGGGGGCCACCCGGCCAGGCGAGGGGAGGGGAGGGGAGGGGAGGACGTGGAGCTAAGCTGATGGACTACGGGAGGACAGAGGGACAGTGGTATGCCAGAGGTAGAGAACAGTCGTCATATGGAGAATGAAGCAAACAGGACAGACCCCTAACTGCAGGCTTTATAGGAAACAGTGATACGGCCTCGAAGAATGTCCTGGCTTACTGGAACAGGAACCATGTGGCCAAGGAATGCAGGCTCCTCGTGCTTCTAAAACAAACACTGCTTCCTGTGGTTTGGACGACTACAGTCAAGTGTCCAGGGGAGCAAGTCACTTTCCACTTGTTCACATTCCTCTGAGAAAAAATAATAACTGTCAGAAAGTCAAGATTCTAACAAAACCCATATTACCAGGAGTTCCGATAGTATGGATCGAGCCTGAGAGAGCATCCTAAAGAGCATGTCGAAAACCATACTGATTAACCACGGATGACCACGCATCCTCTCTGTGACCGTCTCCACCTGACCTAAAGCTCCAGAGGTCTGGATGGCTTGTCAGTCCAGCTCCAGAGCGGTCACGACAATGGTTCTAACGGTCTCTGGGCAGATCAGCACTACGGCAGACTAGAGTAGTAGCTTGCTTTGAAAATAAGTGGGTGATGACTCATCATACATCCACGACTACTGTACCAAGTTGTTGTATGGAAGTCACTGGTGGCGGGTGAATTTGGGTAACAACGGATTCTTACAGTAGAGGGAGATGACCCAATAAGGCCCAGATCATGATGACATGACCTTCACGATGATCATCATCATGTCGTTGTGTATAGTCTTACACGCCTAAATCAGTCAAGGGTCATAGTGTACACGAGTGACGTGACTCACCTCCTCCCTTGAGACTGCCGATGCTGGCAGAGCTGTCTGACTGGGAGCTGCTGGCTCCTTCTCCGTCCGAGCCAGACTTGACTCGCTTCTCCTTCTCTGTGGGGGAGAGAGAGGACAAGAAAACCGCCGTCAGCAAAACACACAACACAACTCATCAGAAGTTCCCAGCCTGGGGGGCGAGGGGGGGGTTCAAAGATGAAAACATGGTGGTGTTTGGCAGAGGAAAATGTGTGTGTTTGTGTCTTGCCGGCAGTGTTTGTAACATATGTAAAATAATTTGTATCTTTCAGCAGACAGCCAAGTTACCGAGATTCCAACTATAATAACATATCCAAAAATATATATAATATATATAATAAAGTAACTCAACATGCTGAGTTAAACATGCTGCAGGGGCCAGCAAAAAAAAATCTAAAATCAAACAGTTTAACAGCTATACTAGAACATGGCAATCAGTGACCAGAACATTTAAATAGGCCAAAACCAAACAGAACCTAGGTCTGCCTCAGGACCCCGCCAAGCAGTTTCTCCTCTGCTGTAATGGGAACCATCTGGGTCGCATGGATAAAACCTCCCTCTTCTTTAAACACAGGTGGGAGTGGAGCTTAAGTTGCAGAGGCAGAGCACTGGACCCAGGGAGACGGAGCTTTCCTCAGACTCATGGAGAGAGAGAATGCTTTTCTACTGTTTATCTACTGTCCATGGGCATGATCCTGTTCCCACAAAAGCCCCTATTCCCAAGTAGAGGGTGTCCAAGTCAACACACATGAGCACATATGTACTGTAGATATACTCGCTCGCTCTCACACAAGTGCACACACACACACACACACAGACAAACACACTCGCTCTCACATACACTCGCGCACACACACACACACACACATTTTCCTATTGCACTCAGATGAAAGGTGGTGTAGATGTAGTTGCTCACACGCGCTGAGGCACTGGAGCTAACGCTGTATCTGGGCAGGTCTGATCATTCTTCAAAGGCCGTCTGCATGACCTACTGTAACTAATGCTTCCATTAACGTCAGTGAAGATAAAAAGCACATCTCAGGCCGTCCCTCAAGGGCATTGGTTACATTAAGGGTTTTTTTATGATCTTAGAGCTGGAGTATCAAAAACATGCGTCCCTATTTCCCCAGGAGAGCCAAGGTGACTGAATGGAGTCTGATTTCCAAACGATTCCCCGTGCACCATACTTCCTCTCCTGAGGGGTCACTGGGTAGCCAGACAGGGTGGGAGAGTGCTGCCAGACATACAAATAAACTCCAAACACTCACATTGGGGGGGGGGGGGGGGGTGGGGGGGGGGGGGGGGTTGTAAATTCAACATCAAAAGGAAGCTGTGCTGTTTACTGTGAATCCACTTCATCAAATCAACATCTCTAATGCATATGAGAGCTACTGTACTATACAGGAGGATATGGGTCAGGCATAGTATATAAGAAACCTCACAGCGGGGGTGGTGTGTGCGTGCGTGAGTGAACTGCAACGAGACACCCGCCGCACTGTACGTTGTTCCTACCCACAATCCTCGGGGGGGGGCCTTGTAACTCACCG
The DNA here is from genome assembly GCF_951799395.1 of Argentina silus. Lineage (NCBI taxonomy): Eukaryota > Metazoa > Chordata > Actinopteri > Argentiniformes > Argentinidae > Argentina > Argentina silus. Next base: position 9,994,183 of record NC_139667.1, read on the forward strand.
AGCAGACTCAAAGCATTTTAAGTTCTCTCGCTTCTTTCTTTAATGCAGGAGAACAAGACAACTTCCTTTGAACCCAACCACCCCCCCCCCCCCCCCCCCCCCCAACCCCTCCGCTGCACTCTCCTCTACCCCCCTCCAATCTCCCTCATCAGCTACATTGTGTTGAACAAGCCCAGGAAATCAGAAAGGGTTACTAGCCTCATGGCTCCCAGTAAACTAGAAGGAGAAGTACAGAGAAGAGGGATCAGGGGAAATTGAGAATTGAGAGCAAGAGAAAGAGAGAGATAGCGAGAGAGAGAGAGAGAGAGAGAGATAGCGAGAGAGATAGCGAGAGAGAGAGAGAGAGATAGCGAGAGAGAGAGAGAGAGAGAGATAGCGAGAGAGAGAGAGAGAGAGAGAGAGAGAGATAGAGAGAGAGAGAGAGAGAGAGAGAGAGAGAGAGAGAGAGAGAGAGCTACAGCAGAGAAGAAAAAAAAAGACTGCACTCATAACTTGCAGCTTTAATATTAAATTTGTAGACGCAGAGCCCAACACAGAAGCGTGGAGCAGCAGCCCTTCCGCAGCCTTGATCTCCCGGAAATAATCAAATAATAAAATGGAAATGCGTCTGAATTGAAACACCATCAAACGCCGCTGCGGGGAAACGCAGCCTCCTGTCCAAAACGCCAGAAAGACAGAGGAGGGAGTTCATAAAGAGGGGAAGGCGGTATGGAGGAGGGCTGAATAAATAACCTCTCCTTCACTCTCACTGAGACAGGATCAATGGTACAGGCACTGAGCTGTCAAAGGTCTGAGCTAAGAACCTGCTGCCATTGTCACACACTCTCACACACTCTCTCTCTCTCTCTCTCTCTCCCTCCCTCTCTATCCCTCTCCTTCACCCTCCCTCTCTCCCTCCGTCCTCATCCCTGTCTGACAGTGATAAACAGAAAGAGAGATGGGTTTGGGGGGGGGGGGGGGTTAGGCAAGGAAATGAAAACAAACTTTACAAGGGACTGAAGCTCCAGGTGCCAAGGGCTAGATTGACAGCCACAAACTGCATTTAGAAATTAATACAACTCCATTTAAATTCCTAAATGTACAGGCTATTTTTCTTTCCTAACAAAAGATCACTTTTAGTGGTTGACTCCACTGCATCTTAATAAGACGACAAATTATTTTTGACTCAAAGAAGAGCCATGAACAAATCTGGTTCTAAAAAAGGTGGGGTGTGGGGGGGGGGGGGGGGCGGTGTTTCTAAGGCTGCGTATGAAGAGATGGGTGTGTTTTGCGTGTTGCTCCTAGCATGGAGGAAGTGCTGAGTATGACACGCCAACTCCCACGTGTGTGTGTGTGTGTGTGTGTGTGTGTGTGTGTGTAGCGGTACGGTACAGCACACCCCCCCAGGAGAGCTCATTTCCATACAAGTCATACATGCAGTAAATTACATACATGTTCTGCTGACCTGTGGGAAACACCTCCTGCCTTACACAGCGCTTTCAGTGTGTCCTGTACGCTACAGCTACCTTCATCTGTTAGGAGAGATACTGAACACTACACACACCTTCATCTGTTAGGAGAGATACTGTACACTACACACACCTTCATCTGTACACTACACACACCTTCATCTGTACACTACACACACCTTCATCTGTTAGGAGAGATACTGTACACTACACACACCTTCATCTGTACACTACACACACCTTCATCTGTACACTACACACACCTTCATCTGTTAGGAGAGATACTGTACACTACACACACCTTCATCTGTACACTACACACACCTTCATCTGTTAGGAGAGATACTGTACACTACACACATCTGTTGGGAATGTTACTGTACACTACACACACCTTCATCTGTTAGGAATGTTACTGCACACTACACACATCTGTTAGGAATGTTACTGCACACTACACACATCTGTTAGGAATGTTACTGCACACTACACACATCTGTTAGGAATGTTACTGTACACTACACACACTTTCATCTGTTAGGAGTGTGTATCTTCTGAGTAGAACATAAAGCAGACTGGACATCTCTGTCTGTACATATACAAATACACACACTGTATACTTGACAACACAACTCCAAACTTGTATTTATATCTAGTTAGTTAACAATTAGGGAGCTACAATCACATACTTCTATACATACTGTATACTCTACAACAAAACTCCAAACGTATATTTATAGTTAGTACTACTGGAGCTACAATTAACATACAATTAAATGTTTCTATACAGTTAGCAGTACACTTCAATTGCAGCTCCTCCACTCCTAACTGCCGTTGTCACAGCAAGCTGTCATCACAACACAGGAAACAAGGGAAGATTTCGTGGAGCCGCCCCACCTAAGCCCCAGGCTCCCCCCTTCCCTCAACCCCTGTCAATATCCACATCACTCATTAACCACAGAGGTCTGCCCTTCAATAAAGCAGGCTTTGCTAGAAACCAAACCAGATGTCCCTCTCCTGGGCTGCTTTGAGACGACGGGGGGATTGTTTTAATCAATGTGAACATTCCTGCTGCTGATGTCACTGACAGGTGGGAGCGTCTGGGCTGGACAGTGCTCCAGTATTTCACGTGTCACTGAGGGGTCAGGGCCAAGGCCGGGGGAGAACAGGGAGGAAAAAGGGGGATTTACGTTGCCACATTGTGTCCTTTCACCTGTTGTGTGAAAAGACTTGACTGTCCACTCAAAAGCTCCCATACTGGATAGAGCTTCAGACAGCACCTACATGAGATGCATAAGAACAGGGGAGAATGGAGTGTGTGTCTCGTAGGAGACAATAGAGACAGAGAGAGAGAGCTGAAGGGTGAAAGAATGTGTGTGTGTGTGTGTGTGTGTGTGTCAGAAAGGGGGGGGGGGTTGGGAGAACGGTTCCGCTCAGAGGAGATGAGGCATCCATCACACTTCTCCGGTCGTCGGGGGCGACCATGCGTACCTTCTTTGGCTGCCTGCCAGAACTCAAACGCCACTCTGAAGGCCTGGGCCACTGTTAGCGTCACCGCCTGGGCCTGGGGACAGAGAGGAGGAGAGGAAGAGAGGGAGGGGGGGAAAGAGAGAGAGATAAACACACAACAGTCACAAACCAAGGGTGTAGGCTGAGAGGGCAATGAGGAGCAAAGGCATTCATGACAGATGATAGAATCAGGGACGACACACACAGGGATACAGTTGCTGTCTTAATGGACACTGCGGGAGGGAACAGAAACTTAGGTGTTGGCTCAAACTGCACAGTTGAACTTCTCCTCTTCATTCCAAGTTGTTGTTGTAGCTGGGAGGAAGTGGTCTCTAGAGCAGAGCTAAATTAGCCAAGGGAAGGAAAGAGAGGGAGTGGCACTCATTCACAACCCCCCCCCCCCCCCCCCCCGGGAGGGAGAGAAAGACTGCAGGCTCCCCTCCTGGCGCTGATGTCTCCCCCTCTATCTCTCTCTCCACAAACAAACAACTAACACACACACACACATACAGAGACACACGCGTACACGCACACGCACACACACACACAGAAACACAAAAAGAAACAGACACAGAAAGAGACATACACACACACAGGGACTCACCACTTTCCTCTTGGTACAGAGGTAGGCATGGCACTCCAGGGTCTCATTCTGTTGACTCTGGACGATGTAGGCAAACACTTTGTCATGCATCTTGTCGGCCGTGCAGTACGATATCCTGAGGAGAGGGTCACACACACCCTGTTTAATCCAACTGTACACAGGCCTCAGTCAGGAGTGGCAATCATGCAACTTCATCTCCAGTAAGCCTTTAAGCCCGCCACCAATCTGATTTCGACACTTAAATCTTTCATTTCCACACCACACCAAATAACCTAAGCCCAAAACCCTCTCAAATAAGACCACACACACACACACACACACACGCACACAAAAACAATAGCATAAAGATGGAGAGCAACCAAACGATTTTGGATTTGAATTGAAGTGTAGAACATCTGTGTTTTATCCCCTGTGACCCTGCATTGGTCTCTCTGATGAAGGCCTTGGGTTCCTGCGGTGTCCGCCCCAACACGCCCAGGGCTTTATCCTTACTGGATTGGACCGGGGCCTCTTTAAGTATAGGTCTAGTCTCCCCCTCTCTAACCACCCCGTCACGCTGGGCCCCTGAAACACGTTCTGCTCCCACACATGTTCCCAGACATGACATCATCGCTGAGGTCATCACCCTGAGACCTGATTGACAGCCAGTCAGGAGGGAGACCCAGAGCAGCAGCAGAGGGCGGGGGGGGAGTTTATGAATGTCCGCCATCTGCCCTTCTGTTTCCCCTCTCTGCATCAGCTCAAACTGCGAAGATCACTTTGAAGAGATCAGACGTCTAGTTAACGAATGACTTGGTGATATAAAAATGCAACGTGTAAAAAATAAATAATAATATTAATAAAAAAAAAACGTTAATCTATAAACACAGCTATGAACACAGCTGCACGCGGCGTCGCTCCCGAGATTTACGACAGATGTTGGGAATGAGAGCGTTGGCGGAATCAAATCCATTCCGTTTACCGCTCGTCTGTCTTCTGAGCAGAGGCCTCAGGAGGGGGACCGTGGTGAACGACACCCAGGTTTACTTTCTACCTCACGCCGCCGGGTGACGGCTGGACCGCACTGCGTGGAGGAGTCAGGAGTGCTGCGGCGCTGCGTGATAAGGGTGGAGGGACGTGATTGTGATCTTGTCCTCAATCTCTCCAGCTCCACCCCTGTTCCTCTGGTGGGGGGGGGGGGGGGGGGGAACGGGGGTGGGTGGGGGGGATGATTAAAGTCTTGACTGTGTCTCCAGATGGAACGCTGTGAAACCCCGTTTCGTCTCGGCGTCTCATAAATGTGGTAGATTCAGCTTGAAGTGATTCAAGTTTGGCCTCGACACGGGTATCATTCTGTTTTATGTGTGTGAATGTAGGAGTGAATTAGGAGTACTTGAGAAGTATACTGTATGTTGCTGTGTGATAACCTCAGGCAATCAGCTATCTTGGAGGAGTGAGTGAGTGCGAGTGTGTGAGAATGTGGGTGTGTGAGAGTGTGGGTGTGGGTGTGGGTGTATGTGTGTGTGTGTGTGTGTGTGTGTGTGTGAGTGAGTGTGTGTGTGTGTGTGCGTGTGTCAGCATTCACTCCCCGGGTGAAAGCTCAGACACACAGCTGTTGTGGAGGACTCCTGAGAGTTGTGATTGATGGGAAGCTCCCTCCTCCGCCCTCCACCTTGGCCCGACCCCACCACCACTCCCAGCGCGCTCAGCCTCTACGTGACGGATGGGCGGGTTTGGAAGGGGGGCAAAACTTTAGTTTTACGGCAGACTGAAAAAGATCAACTAGGCTTGATGGAAGTCGGAATGAATTTCATATCTGAGCGGCCCAGGTGAGTCAGAGAGAGCGAGCATATTCTTTTCTGCACGTTGGTGATCCTTGTGCAAACAGAGGGAGAAAGGGATGAGGACCAACCTGTATATGGAGATGTTTTCAATCAGCTGATTGGAGGCACTGTCGTAGAGAATGATCCCTCGCGGAGACACTTTTAATGTCACTTTCTGGAGCTTCTTGCCGCTGGCTTTGGCCTGGAGATGGAGAGGAGGGAGAGAGAAGAGAGAAATCTCTAAATATTCAACATTCACATGCTTGGGACACACTTACAGTGCCTTCAGAAAGTATTCAGACCCCTTCACTTTTTCCACATCTTGTTGTGTTATAGACTCAATTTAAAATGGATTAAATGACAAGAATTTGCCATCAATCTACACACAATACCCCAGAGGTATTTCTGTATTTCAATTTTAATAACTTTACTGAAATTTCCAAAAACGTGTTTTCGCTTTGTCATTCTGGGGTATTGTGTGTGGATTGATGGCAAATTATTTTAATTTAATGAATTTTAAATTCAGTCTATAACACAACAAAATGTGGAAAAAGTGAAGGGGTCTGAATACTTTCTGAAGGCACTGTACTACTGTTGCAGGTGTGCAGCTAAATGTTTTCCCCAGCTCCCCCCTCCAGAGTTAGACTACAGCACACAACAGCCACTGATTACACTCAACTACTACAAACAGGTTCCTAAAACAACCTTCATACCACCAGGCATTTATCAAGCACATACCCCCCCATAGCCAAAACACATTTCCCTCAAAAAAAAACAAAAAAAAAAAACAGCAAGTTTCCAAACCTTGGGGAGAGATAAAGGCTTTCTAGCCACAATGTATCATTCATTATACAGCAGAAACAAAAACATTGAGGCTGAACACTCAGAATGCATCCAGTTCAGACCTAGGGAAGCGCTTCATCCTCCTATCCTCAACCAAAGCAGTACTAATGATATCCCTAACACACACCGTCAAGACAAGCAGCTCATTAAATTTCCATAACGCACACAAACACCACTCAGGAGCTTAATGGAGGCGAGACACAGAGGCTCCGGTGGTACGTTCTTAAAAAGCAAGTGGAGAGCTTGGTAGAGCATGGAGAAAGATAGACTCCAGGCTATATCGATGTTTTCTAAAATGCTCTTTCAATTACGCCGATAGTCCACTTCCTCCATGATTCGACAGGATAAGAAACAAATACACATAATTACATTTTTCAGGACAAGGTCAGTGTCCAGAGAGGGACACATACACATCACATACATGTCTGGTCCAATCAGCGCAGACACTGTGCATCTGTGGCTTGGGGCTGTGTACCCCAATCAGCTCACTTTAACTTCATTAAGATGGAGCTGCCAGACTTAATAACAATAAGCCTTCCTCTGTAATAAACCTGCTCAAAAGTAATACACTGAGCAGGTGCCATCAAAACTAATTGCATCTGTTCTAAATGCCACCGTAAGCCCGTGGCAAAGTGGCAGCAGGTTGCTCCTCATGAAGGTCAAAGAGGGAAGGAATTGGGAAACAACTAAATGGGATTGTGTCATATTGTGGTGATGGGAGTGTTGAAATATTAGGGATGTAACTAAATGGCAGGCGGGGTGGGGTGGGGTGGGGGAGGGCATTTGAAGGTTAGATCTGTGTGTGCGTGTGTGTGTGAGTTTTGCGCTCACGGTGGCAACGATCCTCTTGACGGCGGCTGCGGACAGCTCCTCTCCTTTGGGCTGCTCCACCAGTGTGACGCCCAGGTATTTGAGCTGGAACACCATCCCCTCCAGCAGGGTCTCCCGCGTGTCTGTCCAGTTCTCTGGCAGCTCTACGGAGAAGGGACAACAGACACAGACACACACGATTACATACTTTACAGGTGAGACGTGTCCCAACATCACCCCTACCACCATTCTCTTTGTTACTCAAGGCTTTAGTCCAACATCATCCAAATCATGGAACTTATAATAATAGCATGGCATTTCTAATATTGTTCATACAAAACATCATGTATTTTCATTGCCAGCAATTTCATAGTACAAAGCTTTATTGTTGAAAGCTTTTGTAGGTTATTTCATCTGCTTCACCTGTCATGCGGCCTCCCAGGTGAGCCCTCCGGTGGCTGTTAAACTGTGCTCTGCCCAGCGACTGAACATAACCTTTCACTCTGTCTGCTCCTCCGTCCAGTTCTCCCTAACTGGTCTCTGAGGCCAGGGTCCATCACTCTCCCACCGCCTTGGAGCGTAACCTTTACACTGGGCATCTATCCAACTACTGGGCAGAGACTGGAGGGACAATATGTGCTTTCAAGTACCTGTGAGGAGGGCACACTTCAAGTAGCCTACATGTGTCTCCTGGTATCAAGTCTAACCAATAATTATTTTTTTTAAATGCCACGAGAATCAGAATACAGTGTAGTCCGAAAGTTGGTTTCATTTAACATTTGAAATTATATTCATGTCCTCGTTGTGAACTAATGTCTCTTTTCTCTTTGTAACGATGACATTTGGTGGAGCTAATCTAATATAGGCTAGTAATATTGTGTGAAGAATACAAGGCCTTCCATTTGGTTCATTTTATCTCAAGAATGGACTGTGAGAAGTTCAAGGACGATCTCTCTGCCTCTCTGTATCAACCCAGAGCCTCAGGCCTTTAGTCACAGGACAGAACAACACAGATACTCCCCCTCTCTGATGAGATCTCACAACCAAGGCCATGAGGGACCTCAGCTACAATATAGCTTGATATACACACACACACACACACACACACACACACACACAGTGGGGGCATGTTCACTGTGCACACACACACGCCCTCTAGTTGCACAGAATCTGAAGCCGTGCGTGACTTAACAGGCTCTCAATCCACAGAGAGCCTTTAAGCACCGTGTTCAATTCCACCCGTGTAAATGATGACTCATTAGAGGAGCAGTCCTCTAGATCAGAGTTTATGAGTGGCAAAATCAATTCATGCGTCCAAGCTGAAAGAGGAACCACAAGAGACACATTTCAAACTGGATGGAACTCTGCTTCCTTAATTTCCTTCCTAAAATCAGTGCACATGAAAACATAAAAAAAATATGTTGATATCAGACACTAAATGGCAGAACATAAATGACATTTGGAATAGGAGGTAGACGACATACACTGATAGGATTTTACTCCAAGGATCTCCAAGGACTAGGATGCCATTTGCTGACACACACACTAACCCCCACTCCCGCCCCCCCCCCCCCGAATCTCTACACCTCATAAAACTTTTATGGACTAGTCACTCTTTAGAGGGGCATTCACAGGCTGCAGGGAGCCCCATTTGTCAGTTAAGAGACCACCATGAGACAAGGCCACCGGCCCCCCTTGGCCAGTGCTGTCCTCTCGGGAGGTCTCTGGTGTTCAGTGACATTTCCTGTTGACCTTTGGGTCATGGATGGTGGCTCCTGCCATAGCGGCAGCCATGTTCCTCATGGAGACATTCAGCCAAGTGTAAAAGGTTAGGGAGGTTACCATAACATGCTTACATATTCAAAAGGTGAAGGCAAGGAACATGTACTTGGACGAGCATGGACTAGCCTAGATCCTTCACTGCTATGGGTAAATGGTAAATGGACACTTGAAGCACAGTCATAGCTTCATGTCAAACTTTTTGTCTCGTGACCCCAGATTGGCATCAATCATTTCCTGTGACCCCCCCCCCCCCCCCCCCAACAACTTGATTGCGGGCTGTGTCAACACATGATAATGACATTAAAATGTATTCTTATCACCTAAAATATGCTCTAATTGGTTGGATATGAACCCTAAAACACTGCAGTAGAGGCTACAGGTGCAATACACAGACATTGTTTGTCTGTTTACAAAATACAAATGTTTTTTGTTTATCAAATCATAGAGGTTAGTTTGATGTTCTCATGGGAACCCAGGTTGAAACCAGGGTTTGTTTGGGAACTGCTGCCTTAAGACTTTACTACTCTGTGAAAGAAGCCTATGTTCTCAGAGAGTCAAGGCCACCCGGCCTGACCAGCATCTTATAGCCAATACAGTTTCTCATCTGAGACCACACACACACACACACACACACACACATACATACTCCAGTACTCAAGGTCATCGCTTTGAAAAGTCCAACAACGTGACTTCCCTTTGAAACCTCAAAAGAATGACTGGGCAGAAATCTTTCAAAATGTACAGTACAGTCTGTTCTGTGAAGAGGAGTAGAAACAAGAGACTAACATTTCCAAAAGAAAGAAGAAACTCTATCACTTGCATCTTTCTCTCCACCCTTGGCGATCACCCCAGTAAAACACAGGCCTTTCAGAGAGCTTCATACGAACCTCCATTTTGTGGTAGCCTCATCATAGACCCTTCTTCTCCAACCCAGACAGCCAATTTCTAAGTGACTGAGGGAGAATGGGTTTTAATGGTCTAAATGCAGCCGTAACTGAACCCATACTTAACTAATGGGAGACTCCAGTGAACGCCCAGGGTTGAGGTCAAGGGCGCCCAGCTACTCAGACTGGTAAATTGGAATCTCACTGTCGTCCTCCACTAGTCCAGTGGTTACACTAAGGCCTAACCTGACTTAATGCACCGTACAGCAAGAAACCACTAAAAGCTAATTATATCCCTTATTGGCTTGCAGACCAAGGGTGTGTGTGTGGTGTAGCTTTCAGTTTCACATGCAGAGGTATAAGCCAATTACATAAATTACAGTTGGGCTTCCTACATTTTCTAAATATGATTATGATAAAGGTGATATAGCATGAACCTCAATTGTCATTTCATGCAGAGAGGACTTCACTCATGACATCACTGCTTGTAGTGGATTAATATTAAGCGGCAGTATTATTATGGACATTTTGTCCTTTCAAATAACAAGAAACGCATGCAATTCACACATCACTTGACTAGGCTTCTCACACCAGCTGCTTCTTCCTACTCAGGGCAGCTGCCATTCTGATCCATGCGGGCCTCAGCTAGGCCTGTTCTGGTTGGGTCCAGACCCCAGGGGCCATCTCCTCTGATCCACGCGGGCCTCAGCTAGGCCTGTTCTGGTTGGGTCCAGACTCTAGGGGCCATCTCCCCTGTCCTTTAATCTCTGGGTTTATCATGCAAGGATACAGATCCCTCCCCTCTGGGATGACCAAGAGTTCACCATGGATACACAGCCCCAGTGGAATCTTTCTAAAAGAAAAAGGTAAAGCTTCTGTGTTAGACATGCTAAGAGACTACGGGAGACTTCTGGAGTACAAAAAAATTAACAAATGTTCATAAAGCAACTTATTTGGAGAGAACAGGGACAGAAGGAGGGTTATTATGTGTGCGTCATTTAAAGTAGTTTGAAAATAGCCATGTCCAAATCCATTTCTTTAACTATATTAAATCTGATTGGTGGGGACGGTGGTTTGTAAGAGCGGGTCGTGAGCGAGCCAGGGCTATTTTTACACTCGACAGTATACTCAGAGTGCTGCTTTTGTATGGATAATAATAATCCATCTCCATATATTGGACCAGAGCACCATATTCCCATTCTTGTCATCTTCCCCCCTTCTGCCTCTCAGCAGCAGTGATGATTAGTGCACACTTCAAAGGCTCCCTACCAGGATGGTCAGCGCTGGCCGTAAATGAGCGGGCGCTAGAACACGGCTGCATGCTGGGAGCAAGGCCCTGTTTGGCAGCCCCTCAGAGGGCCACAGCTGGCCCGGATCAGTGGGCATGAGTGAAGCGAGCAAGTTTGGTTGGCCCGTGATCATCAAAGCTGAGAATGGATAATGAAACGGCAGCGATCTGTGTGTGTGTGTGTGTGTGTGTGGAGGAGGGGGGGGGAGGGCTCTGTTGGCCTGGGAGGCTCTGTTGGTCTGGGAGGGGCAGGTGCCTATCTCTGCTCCCACAGGACTCCATTAAGAACAGGCCAACACACACACACGATAGGGGCATGTTCACTGTGCATGGGGAAATGTATACGAAAGAAAACCCAGTGAACAGGCAAAACAAAAACACACACATACAGACACACACGTTTATATGGACTGGAACCTCACCATTTCACACAAAAAGAGGAAAGGGAAATGGGCCCTAAAGCTGCCCACAAGTTCACACATGTAAATCTATACTGTATGAATATAGAAGTCTTTGAAGCACCATTAGAATAAAAGGAATGGAGCAGTCTTGTTTTGCTATCAGGCCCAACCACCATGAATTATTAACAATGAGACAATCGTAAGAATACATGATATAAAACTCATTGTATCCAGACACTCTCCCAAGTGGGGAACTGGGGGGGGGGGGGGGGCACTCTGTCACAGTGTCAGTCTGTGGCATCCCTGTTTCAACCAATTACAGAGTCCACAGTGGTAGCCACACGCTGCCCTCAGAGCCATGCCAGTCTGGCTGAGGTGTCAGACTAATCCCTCCGTGAGTACGAGACAGAGCCGTCTGTCTGTCTGTCTGTCTGTCTGTCTGTCTGCTCCACAGCCTGATGAGTAAACCAGTCATGGATCTTACCAACGTGTCAAACAGTGGATTGATTGACAATTCTGAGAACATTCTGTCCCCTCTCAAAGCGCTAGTGGAGGAAGCATCAGTGACTGTGGCCGCCCTCTCTCAGCTGCTGTAACGCACCTCTGATGTGGGAACTTTAAAACTGGGCAGCGATCCAGTGTAAACAAGACGAACTGAACTCGGACGCATCTGCAACTCTGAAACTGCACACTTCCTGACAGTTCAGACAGTTCGTTCAGACGTCCTTGCGTCGCTCCTGACCTCATAGCCTCCAGGGACATGCTTGATGCTTCTGTACATCAATAACAGCATAGAGGCTCTGGGTTTATCCAAACACACAGCAGTGATTCCTTTGTTACAGAGAGCAACAGGCGTTCATAGCTAGCAAGGAGACAGCACTCATCACAAAGTGGATGACTCTATACTCACCTTAGAGGAGAAACCCAGAAATGCATCTGAACTTATAAATATAAAGAGATAAATTAACAAGTTTAGGGAGTACTGTCACAAACTCTCTGCCCCTACTAATGCAAGGGGAGCAGTAGGCAGGGGGATTGGAATCAAAGGGACTGGGTCTGTCTGACTCTGACCCCGTGGAGAGGTGAGCCAGGGGGGAAGCACACACCGCAGGGGGGAAGCACACACCGCAGGGTGCTGTGTGCCAGCAGAGGAAATGAGGCTGGAGATTAAGAGAAGGGTAGGCAGAGGGTCAAGGCAGATCACTGCTGTCTCCTCCATCAACAACCCCAGCAGCCATAATGAGGCAAGAGAGAGAGGAGGAACGGGGGGGGGGAGCAAGAGAAAGAGAGGAAGAGAAAGAGAAAGAGAGAAAGAAAGAAAGAAAGAAAGAAAGAGTGAGCGAGAGAGAGAAAAAAACCACAATCATGCAGCCACTGACAGGGCATTATGCTTTATTCAGATACACGGGACGTGCAACAGTCTCTAATCAGTGAGGCTGAAGGAGATATGCATCACTTTTATTTATTTATTTTATTTTTTTAACACCGTTGGTGTTAAGCATCTCCAGGCAGGATATTTACTAGTTGACAAGGGAACCGCTGACAGCCCTGAAGCAGAACATCAACACAAGTAAGGACAAAAGAAGACCAATAAAACGTCACTCCTCTCCTCAGCGGATCCACCGTTCCTCTCTATACCCACAACATCTCTTGTGGTGACCAGGCGGATTGGGTTACCGTGTCTTTCTGTGAGTGTATCAGAGCGCTGGCAGACATGTGGGTGAAGACACTCATGTTACACACAAGTAGAGGCCCTGGCTGCATCTCCCTAACACACTCTATCAACAGCATTGCCAGATCAAGTCCATGACAAGACACTTCGTGCTACATTGTGAGTCGGCTAACCGCAAGTGTAACGATATCCCAAGTCAGTCTGTGACACAATAGTGTGTGTGAACGGGTCTGAGGGGGCGGCACTTGAGAGGTGGTCTGCACCACCAGTCTCTACAAACACAAACAAGACTTTTAGGTCCGTTAACAAGCCTCACAACTGCAGCATGTCAGGCCTGCTGTATCAACAGTTTTCTCTTTGTGGAGGCTGAACGAGCTTCCGTCCGCTGAAAGCCCCCCGCGTGGTGTCGTGTTGAGCTGGATGAATGAGCCTGTGTAGGAATCCTGGTCCCCTTCGTAAGCACTCTGATCCGCAGCAGACTGCCAGCCTGTGAAAAGGGCCATTGTTTAGAGGCGAGCCCAACGCTCTGCCCACCTGCATACCTCGTCCCACCCGGTTGGAAACAAACACATAGATTTCACATTTCCTCTACTACCATAACTCACTCAGTAGGAAATATATACACACACTAACGTGATTTGGCAACCAGTGGGGTGTCAATTTCATGCCTTGCTCTGGGATAACCATCTCACTAGGACATTGGAAATGGCTGTCTTCTCTTGCTGCCTTTGCTCTCTGCAGGAGAGGAGAGACCCATCGGTTTGCATCTGCTGTAAAATACAGAGGGGAATCTGAGACACAACCCTAGTGGAAGTGGAAGTGGAGGTGTGTGTGTGTGTGTGTCTTTGAGACATGCACACATTTTCAAACCCAAAATAGAGGATCCGGGGAGAGCTGCCTGGTGTCAGAGAGACCAGACTGTGACGGTTGTGTCACCGGTTTACCACAGTCTGGAAACACAGATAGGCCAAAAACAAACAGGACTTAGAAGCAACAGAGTGCGCGCCACGCGATCAATACACGGCAATCCCAGAGATATACCTCTGTCTCAACCAATCACTGGTTTGTGCTTGTTTGTGCTGCTGTTGGAGGAAGCAGAGCCCAGCGTTTGGCTAATTTAAGGCCTCGTCTGACCTATCCATCTTCTCTCACTCGTCTGGAGAAGAGCCATCTTGAAAAAAGATCCATTCCAGCAATATTAGATTCCAATTAGGGCACTTAGTGCTCATTTAACACCCTGCAGACTCAGACCAAGAGAGAGCAGTCTAGGGGAACAGGGGAGGTTCACATGTGGTGAGGGTAGAGTAAACAATAGATTCACACCTTTTTTTTCAAGTTGAGAACTGATGTGCACCAAGTGAGTACACAGTTAGTACAATGTTCACCACTGGTAGAAGTAGACTAGCCTACTGTACTATCTGTTTTTTTCTATTTTTCTGCTTAAGCCAAAAATATATACATAGGCAGTGATCAGCGACTGACCACATTATGACTCAGAGGCTGAGGGACTGAGGCTGAGAGACTGGACTGTAGCATTTCTGTAGCAAGTCCAACATCACACTATCATTTGAACCCACTCTGGGCTGGGCCTGCTAACCCCTGTACAGAGCAGAGGCTGGCACCACCACCAGCTCCTCATAGAGAGGAGAGGCAGGCTGGGGTGGGCGGAGGCTGAGAGGGGCCATTGTGAGGGAGGCTGAGGGACAGTAAGGACAGAGTGAAGAGAACAGAGAGAGGAGGTGTGTTGTGGTGACGGTCTCTGCCTCTCCCTGCCTGGCACACACTGATCCACCGCTCTGCTGCATGTCCCCATCCACCTACTAAGATGATGTTTACATAATGTCAGAGATAGGGTTGAAATGTTTACATTATGTCAGATTTAGACCGATCTTACGAACAGTCTCTCTCTCGCATGAACACACACGTATGCACACGTACACCAACCCACGCACAGACAAACATGCACGTTTTTTTTTAATGAGGTACTCGATACAAAGTAAGTAAGACAGGCGGTCAGTGCTCTTTTATGTCCTGACGTTGATATCCTTTTTCTCCTCCTACGCCTTCATAACTCATAACCACTCTCCTGGGTGCATCCATCTAGAACACTAAATATTCGCTGTTCCTGCCTGCCGATATTCCAGCTGGATTCACTTCCCATGAACAATGTTTATTCAGGTGAAAAACATCTAACGGAGTGGATGGGTATAGTATAGCATAGCCAAAAAAGGATAAGTGAGCTCTCCACAAAATCATGTCAGCCTATAGATATTTGCGTTTGGCAACTACAGCGAGTAAAGAAGAAAATAATGGTTGCATAACCCCCTGGAGTTAGCAGCATTTGATTTGGTGAGCGTCCAAAACAATTTCAGCTGACTGGAGGAAGGGATTTGCAGCAGATAAGAGTCTTAACGCTGAGGGCTTCTGAGTCCCAACACTCGGACACGTGCTGCTCGGCACTGATCAAATCCACCCTGAGAGAAAGTGAGGAGGAGTAACGACTGTCACACCCGTGAGGGATTACACCGGTGTCGTCCAGCCAGGCCAGTGTTGGCCCACGTGCTCCTGGCTGACAGGGAAGGAGCTCATCTTCATTGGTTCAGCAGTCTTCACTCCAGCAGCCTGGCGTCACAGGGCTATCGAGACCCGAGGTCGGGTACTGCTGAAGACTCGGCAGCACCGTGACCCCAGCAAACCTGGGGCTTAGTCTGCATTCCAAAAACTAGAAATGCGGGTGTACTGGAGCAAACCGTGGGCTCACTACCTGCAACAGATCTAGACCCGTGACGAAAGCGCTATCAGGTCACCGCTGCTGTCCGGAGGGAGCCATTCGTACCTGAATTACATGCACCTCCACAGACTGTATCAGGGCAGGACCCTGTCTGCGGCGTCAGCACGACTTCCCTACCTGCGTGTCTGCCAAAAATAAATAAAACCCGGAGAGGTTCCTCAGCCTTTATAGCCTTGCTGACAGGTTAGACAACAGAAAAAGCGTTAAGGGCCGGCCAACGGAACGGGTCAATCTAGAGAGTCCAGAGCCTCACTTTAGAGTAATGACGCCAATGGCCCCTTGCACATCGTTCACAGATTAATGGTCATCCCTCAGAACAGACGGAGAGGAGGGGGAGAGGGACGGAACAATAAATAATGTCCCAGAGTTCCCCGGCTGGCACAGCTTGTCCAGGAGGCCACATAAATAAACTCATACTTTAATGGGATTTGTAGGCCTTCAACTTGCTGTAAATAGCCTCAGGTGGCGTGCATTTAGGAAGCACAGCCCCCCCCCGCCCTTCCTCCCCCCCCCCCCGCCACTCAAACAATAGGCTACACAGTGTTTCAGAGCTGTGATGTCCTAACTAACCAGACAAGTCTAACTGGGTAGCTGAAAAAATCCAACATGTCTCTAGACCCCTGGAGTGCACAAAGATTCCAGATTTCCCTAATAGGGCCAAGGCCACCCTTAGCAGAGTGCATACAATCAGATCAGAGACAAACAAACAGAAAGGACTTTGACAAACAGAATAACTGATCCCTGGGGGGGGGGGGGCAAAAGCCACTCTACAGAAGCAGAAACAGTTACAAAGCATGATTGTGTGGTCCTATATCCATACAGACACGCACGCACACACACACACCCTACAGAGATACTGGGGATCCAACAGGGCCATAAATCACTGGGGACTTTACAACTCCATAAAGGAATCCTGCAGGAAGCAATCTCCATTACAACCTGGCAGTGCTTTTTGGATGACTTTGTGCAGGGGACACAATTCTATTGCACTGGCCAGAGGAAATCTCGTTCCCAGACACTTCTGCCCAAACTTGCGGACGGTCTGGTGGACCAACGTGTCAAACTTGGCCTTCTTTAAACCAACAGAAAGAGCATAGAAAACAGACGACGCATGGCCATTGGCTTAATCGACCAACCAATCATCTCCAACAACACCTACTTTGCAACATCTGCGACATTTCAGATATAGCATAGATAATAATAGTACATACAAAAGGGGTACCTGTATGAAAAATGAGCTGATCATTTATATTTGGAGGTTGAGGACAAACCCAAATTCTGAGATATTCAGATTTGCCAGGACTCTCAACATTAAACAACAAGTTGAACGTCAGGAATCTATACATTTGAAGTTCCTTGCAGAAACAGACTGGGAGGGCTATTTATTCTACACCCACATGCATCTGTTCTTGTTTCTAGTGTAGGGGTGTGTAGCAGTGTAGTGTTAAGTGACTGTGCTGACGGGTACATCCCGGTGTAGCTCTGGCGGAACACAGCTAGGTGCAAGATGGCCCAAATGGTTCCTGTCCCCCACCCTGACATAAGGTCACATCCACTAAGAGCTAGTACCCCTCCATGCCCTCCCTACTGTGTCAAACTGTCCCTGGATCAACAAGACCAACCACTAAATCCAGTCTCTCCAGTGTGTCAAGGGCTCCAGATCGACACTGATAAACCCAAGACCAGCACTTAAAAACAATGCCTGACTTTAGTGCTCAGGCCAGAGGCATCCAGACACAAAACAGAGGTTTGAGGAGGAGGAGGAGGAGGGAAGTACAGAGACCACAGAATGCAGGCTTGAAAATAGGGTTGATGTCAGAGACTATTTTTCTGACAGACGAGAACAATTGGGACGTAATAGGCACGCTGTGCAGAGAAAGCCTTTGTCAGCACTGCCAGAAGTCATGAGAGCTGTTTGAACTCAGCAGGAAATGACATGGGTGTCACGTTCTATTCTACACGGAGGCAAGGGCCTGGAAAAACAGAGAGACAAAAACATGAGGCTGAGAAGATGCTGACTTGAATACTTTGGAGGCAGTAAGTACATTCAGCACACTTACAGAAGATTAGCATTGTACTTTCAAGGCACTGTGTGAATGCCATTTCAAATATGCTCATCGTGCTAATCTATTGTATGCTTGAATGTGTAGTTTAGGGAGTCAGGACACGTATGTCTTTAGTCAGTGAAGTCTTCAGGCATGTCCTATTAACAGGGTGGAGCGCACCAATATGTCTTACGCAATGTAGGTTGATACCACACATAATCTGGATGGTTTTATGGGTTGAAGGGTGGATGATGCAGACTTCAACCCATAAAATGATGGAAACATCATCACAGGACTAACCGGGAAACAGGAAACCTCTGTTTGTGGTCCGCTCACTATTGACACCAGCTTGCATCACTTGCCCACACCGAAATGTAGTCTGCCTTGCAGCAGTGGTATGCTTCCTGTTATAACAAGCCGAAACAAGTTGGTTTCTATCAACGGCTGATGGCAGTTACCAGTGCGCTCTGAAGCCAGTGATTCTACTGAAATAACCACACCGCAACAAGAGGTAGCTAATCAGTGCTTTAACCTTAGACACTACACCATCTTATCAGGAAATGACAGTGCAGGTGAGAGGTAATGCAGGCCATAGCCAGACTAGCCCAGGCCCATATGACTGAAGGGAGGATCAATAGGAACCATGAAGATGCAACCTCAAAATATGCTTATTTACGGGCATCTTGTATGGGCATCATCAACTTCCACCACCAGTCATAGGCCATGTGTCTTCAGTGCCAGACTGGGGAGATTGGGGGAGAGGCTTATTATGACTCCCCTACAGAAGAGGCCCAAAACAAAGCGGTGATTGCACAGCGTGGCGCGTGTGGCATCGTGCTGCCAATTGCCCCATTGTCTATGAAGAGAAGGCAAAGCCCAGGGAGGGGGGCGTTGCCCCCTGTGAAAGCAAACAAAAAAGGTTACCAGGCAGCTAATCCTCTCGGTGAAAAGCCATACTACAGTAGTGTGATCATGTGCAGCCGCCTGGGTGATTGCGCATCGCCGACATGGCATAGCTGTCTGTGTGACAAACCACTGATGCCAGAGATCAAAGCCATTGTCGGATTCTGAGTCCAGCACCTCCCCAGCCAATGGCAGCGAAGGAGGATTGAGACGGCGGTGGTTTATTCATAGTCCAGGGATGGTAGTTCTGATGTCAATTCACCTCATTTGGATTTAGATTTTGGTTTTAAAAAAAGTGGTTTACTGTGTCATCCCTCATACATATCATCCTCATCCCTTTCCTGCTTCCCCTCACCCTTTTTCTGTTTCACATGGATGTATCACCTAGCAACAGAGTGTTGCCAGGTTTGTTTTCAGTCTCTCTCAGTCATACCTTCCCTTCACGCCCTAAATGGATCTGGCCACCTGCTCGAGTTCCAATGTCGAGCTGTCTGTGCCGAGCCAACAGCCCCAAGACACATGAACATTCCCGACCCAGTCTGAAATACTGGAACAATCTCTGCACGGTGACGTGGCATAACACAGGATTCCCGAGTACAATATTCATAAGACGCGAATGGAGACACGGATGGGTTTGCGAACTAAAATGATCCCCCCCCCGCCCCCCACCAAAGACAAAGCTGGTGTGTTTGACCATGTTTTGGCATATTGACAATAAAATAGGCTGTCAAGTTCATAGCCAGCCAAACAGGACTGTGTGAGAGAAACAAAGCGATGGCTGATTCTCCAACAACTTCAAGTTGAGCTGAAACCAGACTTAGAACCATTTAACGCCTAGATATTTCCAATAGCAAGCCAGTAAGGTGGCTGACCTAGCAAACGATGCTGTTAGAAAAAATAATGCATACAAAAACCGTAGACATTTACCTTGAGCTACATGAACCACTTAATTGCTCAACTTTACTCTAGAGGTAACATTGCAGTCGTATAACATAAAACGGAGGAAGTCATTCGTCGATAGTCACGTCGCTAGCTGCTAGTTCCCATCAACCCCTACAGCGCTATTCTACATGCTAGTCAGCTCGTTTTCAACACTTACTTTTATGTCTGCCAACACCCCATGACTGTTTAGCAAGACTGGGGCTCCGAATAATTGCCCTTCCAGCCGACTTCAAAGCGTCCATATCGCAGTCCAAAAATTGGGGCAAAGCGCCCAACAAAGCGTCGACTCCCCGTCTCTCGAAGCACTCGGCTCGAATTGACACCTCCTCTCTCAAACTTTTTCAGCTGTTTGTTTCCCTCCAGCTCGTCTGAGGAGCCCCGTATCCATGGACGACCTGTTCCTCCCCACGGGGGCGGGGTTAAGTATGTAAATACTGGAGGATCACGTTTCTCCCCACCACGGGGCGGGGTTACGTATGCAAATGACCCGATTCCTATCCGTGACGTATGTGTGTGTAGAACCGCACGAGCGAGGTCGCTGCAGCCCTCGTGGCTCGCGCAGGCAGTGCCATTGGTCTGTTAAAAAAAAAAATCATTGTTTCATCTGTGCATGCCAATGCTGAATAAAACATATAATGTATGCCATTTAGCTGACGCTTTTATCCAAAGCGACGTACATTGCAGTGAGTGCATACATTAAAACATAAATGATATAGTGTCGTATTATTTTTGGGAGCAGTTATAGCTTCTTCAAATAAGGTCATGTGATTTGCATAGTGTCATGATAAATAGTAAGTATTATTATAATTATAACAATAATAATCATTCATAATTACAAGTCATAGTCTTTTGTTTGACCTGACTCATATTTCATTTATCACTGACTTGTCATGTCTCTTATCAGGGCTCATAAAAGCCTTTCAACATTTCTCATGATTAAGACGATGATTGGTGCAGTCATGAGATTGCCTTTTAAGTTGAAAATGTTCGATACATCTAAAACAGGATCCTCTCTCAAAGTGGAATTCATTTGATGTGCACGACCCCCCCCCCCTCCCCCATGCAACCCCACCCCCTCCTGCCTGGGTGCCCTGACAGCCTATCATCAACATGGACAGCTGTAGGAGAGAAGCACAGTAGAGCCTGGCTGTTCCTGAGTGCCAGTGAGGCTCTGTTTCAGCACCATAATCTTCCCCACTTCTTGTTATGTCCCTCCACTGGCAGGCCCTTGGTGACCTGCCCACCTGTCTGGAGAGAGAGAGAGAGGTGTGGACAGGCCTCCTCTGGGGACTCTGAGTTGCCAGATTTACTCAGGACAGAACTAAACCTCTGCCCTAGATTCATAGATAAAAGAGAGTTGCGGGAGTTCAGAGTTTTTATTTATTTATGTATTTTTCAGCTCCGCCGAATTCTTACAGGAACCCACATCCATGCTATCGACAACATCTCTTACTTGTAGTGAATCAGTCATGGGAGCAGTTTACATCGTGACGTTTTTTTCTTGGGTTTATATCACAAGTCATCGATACGTATTCGCGTTGTGTAGTCAGGGGATCAGCATCCCAAAAATCTGGCACTTCCAGATTTCAAAGGAGGTGACAGGGCACACAGACACAGAGTAGGTATTCAGGTGAATAAGCATAGCTCGGTCACACACAACACACATACCCAGCCAACTGCTTTGTCTCAGATCTGAGGCTCAGATTCCTGCTTAACACTGAGAAAATCATTGTTTTTATCTTGTATGAGCAAAGACACTGGTATCTAACAATGAGACACTGGTATCTACTTTGATCATCCTGGTGTTCTAAAAACCTAGATTATACAGGTCCCTACTTGTAACACGAACTTTCCCTTTCATGAAGTGCTGCTATACTATACTACACATACTTTGATGAAAGCCCAGAGATGAAAGAGTCTTCTCACAGGTTTATGTTCTGTCAATAAATCTGTCAGCACCACTAAGACTCACTTCAAACTTAAGGCATAAAGAGACACTTCTCAATTTTAGAGCAAAAAGATGAATGGAATTTTGATTTGTCAAAAATCAATGAATTCTGCAGTGAGTGGAGTAGAAGATCGAGGCACAGAAGGTCAGGGTCAGGTGAGAAGGTAGGCAGATGTCTCAGAGCACATATTTAATTACCTTTATAGCTCTATTGACTCTGGGAATGTGTGTAAGATATAATGAATGTAGAATGTCATACTTGTATAATTAATGTGGATAATTAATTCATACTTACCACATTCACATAATAAGATAGAGCCTGACAATATGCAGTAAGTCTGGACCAGTGTCATTGTACAAAGGTCTGTTGTTGTTGTTGTTGTTGTTGTTGTTGTTGTTGTTGTTGTTAGTAGTAGTCCAGAAGTGGTAACAGATGCTGTTGTCTGCCACCACAGACATGCTCCTCTCTCTGTCTCTGGCCACTCACTCCAATGACCTCCATATTTCATATATTCACAGCCAGCAGATAACTTATTCATATTTAATTGTTTCTCATTGCTCTCATTTCCCAAAGGGAAAGGTTTATTTATGGCAAGGGTATATTTCATCAGCTAATTTACATTTGGACATATGAATAGGCTAGGCAGAGAGAGGGAGAAGAGGAAAATGGAATACTGTCATCCCTCAGGCTAAAGTGCATTCGGAAGGTATTCAGACCCCTTCACTTTTTCCACATTGTGTTGTGTTATAGACTGAATTTAAAATGGATTAAATGAAGAGAATTTGCCATCAATCCACACACAATACCCCAGAATAACAAAGCGAAAACACGTTTTTAGAAATTTCAGTAAATTGATTAAAATTGAAATACAGAAACATAGTACCTCATGTACTTAAAATGAGCTAAAATGCAAAAATGTCATCAACAAATCACTCAATAAGTTGAATTGAGTCCATCTTAATGCAAGGATAATAGTTCATGTAATTTTGGAATTAATATCTTTGTTTTTATAGGGTCTCTGATTTGCATAGGAATCAATTACACACTTTGTAGATTAGGATGTCACTACCAACTCAGCAAATTTCATAATTTTCTCTTGATCCTGACAAACTCCCCAGTCCCTGCCAGTGACAAACATACCCATAACTTGATGCAGCTACCACTATTTCTTCACACGAGAGATGGTGTGGAAACTGCATTGCATGTGCTGGATTTGCACCAAACTAATAGTAAAACCAAATAAACACATTTCCAGCCACTTTCTTTGGTGTATCACTGGAATTCATTGTTGTAAACACAATTATGGATATAAGAGAGATTATCTTCCATTTAAGGGATTTTTTTTGTCCAAAATTATTTGGACAAAATTACATGAACTATTATCCTTGCATTAAGATGGACTCAATTCAACTTATTGAGTGATTTGTTGGTGACATTTTTGCATTTTAGCTCATTTTAAGAGTGTCGTAGCAAAGGGTTTGAATACTTATGTACATGAGGTATTTCTGTATTTCAATTTTAATAAATTCACTGAAATTTCTAAAAACGTGTTTTCACTTTGTCATTCTGGGGTATTGTGTGTGGATTGATGACAAATTATTTTCATTTAATCCATTTTAAATTGAGTCTATAACACAACAAAATGTGGAAAAAGTAGGGGTCTGAAGGGGTCTGAATACTTTCCGAAGGCACTTTACATGGTCCGGCCATAGCAGAAGGCATTACTGAGACAAATCAAATGCAGAAACTCCATTTGCATAGTATAATGGCTTCATGATATGTTTACTGCCGACTTTGCCAGATTCAGATTGCTAGAAAAGACCCATTATAATTTATGTCAAATCTGAATGCTCGATGTGCCAAATGGAGATGTTAACTTGGAACAAGTGCCTTACAGCACTCAGGATTAAATATAACATCCATGCAGTTAATTATTATAATTCCACAAATTTACACCTGGCAGGTTTCTTTTACCTGTGTATAACACTGGCAATACTCAGACAGAGCCATAGGCTAACCTCTGAACTACCCTCTGAACAAGCCTATCAAGTATGCTTGGATTTGAGGCATCTATGCAATAAGGGGGCATTAAAATAATTGTACTTCCTTCAGAACAATAAATACATGTCTTTGTAAAATAGTGCCTGTATTCAAAGTAGGGGAGGCTGCTGTTTGTAAAGCTGTGACTTCTCTCCATGCATGCTGAAAGGGTTAATGGAGTATCTCAGAACCTGAAATGCAAAGCTACACCCGATACTCAACACACAAGTGTCCTTTCAGGCGTTGAAAGACTGTCCTTGCAGAAAGACTCCTGTATCTCCTCCCCAAATCTGAGTGCATCGCTGCAGATGAATTATCATCAAAAACGTGTATGACAGCCCATAATTTGTTCCCTTTTTACGGTGCATCCCTCAGACATCATAGGCCTGGAGGTCATCCTAGTTCTAACAGGCCCTTCTGGTGATTACAGTATGTGGTTGAGAGAGACGGGGACACGATGGAGGTAGAATGCAGAGTTCTGCAAAAGATAAGATGGGAGGAGATGTGCTTATGTGCTCAG
This sequence comes from Argentina silus, assembly GCF_951799395.1. Classification (NCBI taxonomy): domain Eukaryota; kingdom Metazoa; phylum Chordata; class Actinopteri; order Argentiniformes; family Argentinidae; genus Argentina; species Argentina silus. Next base: position 10,018,416 of record NC_139667.1, read on the forward strand.
ACTCCTCTCAGGATTGAGGTCATCAATATATTAGCCTTACTTCCACCCTGGCCCCCCCTCAAATGGCTATCGTAAATCAACCAACCCATTGCCTGGCTTAACAGCCTATCAGAGCACAGGAACAGATAGTTTATTAGCAGCCATTTAAGGTTAAAAGTTGTAAATAAGGGAATCAATGTGTTTATAGGCCAGACAAGACCCCATATGCAAGTTTAACTTTGATGAGAATGAGATTGCAGTAAATACAGATTTGCATCAGTGTGCTTGAGTGTTGTTTTTGTATTGTAAAGGGAGCAAGACTTTGAAATACAGATCTGAAACTCCAATAAAAGTTTAACACTGCCTCCTAGTGGGGAGGATATGACAACGCAGCTTGGTTGTCAAGACCTCCATCTGTCTCTGTGAGTTCAGTGCACCAAGCACAGGGGGTTAGAATATAAACCAACACATCGAGGCTAAAGCTGGCAGACACATGTATTGGTAATGCCTGTTAGATGCTTAAACAATGCCACAAAAGACAAGTCCAGAAACACCAGACTGACACTGTTTGCAAGAAAAAATGTTTATTCCTTGTAAACCTCAGAGAGCGAGAGCGCAGCCAAGGTCAGACCTGGGGAGAAACGGAGCAGTGACTGCGGGCATAGAAAACAAAAAACAAACAAAATAAACTGTCTTTTTTTTATCCTTTAACAAAAGTTGACTGACCAACTGACTACACTGTATTTTCACAACATTTCAGGAGCCATTGACATAGCAATCTGCGCAAAAAAAAAGCTTTTCCATATACAGGTCAAACCACACACACAAAATGACCATTTCAGATGACAGCAAAACCACATCAGACTCAAGCCATTTCTCCCTGCAGGAAATAACAATAATACCAAAAAGAGGAGTAGGGAAAAATCTGTTGACTGTTCTTAAAACCCATTTTCCAGGCAATTGCAAATACTGTAACATTCACAAAACATTTTATTTTATTTATTTCATAGTCCCTTACTTTCAACTCAGTAAACAGTCTACTACAAACAGGTGACCATTTGCCCCACCTGCTTGATATACTTCAGATAAGTCATATTAAGAGGAGGACATTTAACAAACATGTCAGCCAATGTATTTGCAGTACATTCTTGGAGTACATATTACTATAAAACAAGCATTCCTTTCTTGGCACATGGACTAAAGTTGAGTAGTCAGCAATACAGGAGAAGAATTTTCAATGCTAAATTCTGTGGAAAAAAATTGTCTCTCGTTTGGCATATCCAGAGCCTTGTTTCTTGTATACATGTATACATTGCACAAAATCCATCTCAACATTTTTCCCTTTCAAACAGCATATATTTATTTTTTCAAAACAGTGCAATTTAAGTCAAACAATAAAAACCTATGGAAGGACAGTAGCTTAACCAACAGGATAGGAGTTCACAGCAGAGGGGTGTTATGTTATGTTATGGTCGGCTGCAAAGGAGAGGAGAGGTGATGCTGTAGGTTTGGGACCTGTTTGCAGTAGACGTTGTGGTGTCTAACATCATGTCAACATACACTGTACCGGTCAGGAGTCAACGGGTCGTCAGCAGTTGGCGGTGCTAGAGGGAACAGTGGTAATATATCATCACATCTGTTGAGCAATTAGATGGGCTGTGTGTTCCTCATCTACTGTTAGGGTCAGGTGGGAGTTTCCTGGTTAAAATGGCATGTGGTTGGACAGCACCTTCTATCTGTCCTCTCTAGCATGACAAGGTGCTGACTCCAGAGTAAAGGGGGTGGGGCCAGGCGGTATCTCATCAACACTCCACCAATGAGGTCCTGTCTCAAGGCACTGTGATCAACTGGTGACAGACTATTTAAAGAGAAGGCATATCATACATTAACTTCTCTTAATGCCATATTTGCTTCAAACTTACACTCTTTTGGAGAGTATCATGGAAAATACAGTGGGGAGCTTTAAAGGAAAGAAATGTACCTTTGCAGTTTATACTGGACATTTGGGTGGATTAGGCTGGTTTACTTTGACATCTAAAAAAGTAACATGAAAAGTGACATGTCATTTGAACAAAACTTCCTTGAACATCTTGGTACAGCTGTTTGCATCTTAACAGTGAACAAGGAGAGACCACACAATCCACTTTATAACATTTCACAAACCAATATCACTAAACCCAAGAACAGCCTATGGAAGGTTAAATTAGGGTCTCTGATATTCACAACTGAAATAGAACATTGACAAAACAGGGCTAGAGAGAGTCTGTGCCAACTTTGCACTACATTCCTCTGGGCATACAGATGGTACCATTCTACCATGGAAATATAAACTGATATCTGCGCTCAGCGGTCAGAATTTCTAACGTGGAAATGAGGGTGAGCAATCCTGCTAGCAGAGATCTGTATCCCCCCCCCCCAAAAAATCAACCTTAAAAAAATCAACCAAACCCAAGACTGTAGGCAAGGTACATGGTAACAGGTGGTGGAGGGGTTTAGAAACGCCCTAGAGATAAGATACACACCCAATCCTGTGAGGTTCCACTAGACATTTACAAGAAGAAAAAAAGAAAAGCAACTGGGAATTCCTAGTCGACATGTGATGTCCCTTAAAAGTCTTGTATTTTTTTTTTTTGTCTTTTGTTTTAACTACAACAAATACAGTCACACAATACAACATCCTTCTGACCTGGCGAGGAAAAAACAACCCCCCCCCCCCTCCCCCCGCCCCCCCAAGAAAACGTTCTCAGCCGCAGACATGCTGAGCAGATCTGGAGGAGTCGGTGCCTGCAAAGAAACTGAAAACTAAATCAAAATAAACGAGAGAGAAGAGCATGGAGGGAGCGTTCACTTTTTGAGGGGCTGGTAGACGGAGGCGTTGGGGTCCAGGCCGGAGGGACTGGTGTCCATGAACTTGGAGGAGTAGTGGGGGGCCACGGGGGTCATGCTGCTGCTGTCGGCCGTGTAGGAGATGCTGGGCATGACGGCCATCACCTCGGCTATCTTCTGCTTCAGGTCCTTGATCTCCTGGTCCTTCTGGAGGATCTGACCTGAGACACGCAAAACACACACCCCCACGCAAAACTGTCAGCCAAGGTCACCATCATCATCATATCATGTCACATCATATGCAATATTCATTTTTGGATAGCATTATCAGACAAATTAATCTTAAACAATAATGTAGAGTAGGTGGTTTGAGAGGGGATGTCAATAGACAGGGGGGGGCAGAGAGGTTGTGGTGGTGTCAGACCATACTTACTAGACTACTGTCATTGATATTTCTGAATATCACGGTTCGACTGCTAGGCTGATACCAACCACACACAGGAAAAACAAACAAAGCTAATTAAAATAATTCACTGGGGAGAACGGGGAGCCAAAGAGATGCAGAGCACACAAAACGCCTCTTGTTCATCTCATGAAATAAAAAAATGCCTCTTCTATAAATTAAACAAATACACATCTTTCCACCAGGTCTCAACTCTGGAGGACGCCTGGATAAGGCAACTGCTGTCATATAGCCTCGAGAGTGAGAATGACAGGGAGACACCAGAGCAGCCAATCAGGGCTCTTTATAGGAGATGGTAAGGGCCATGTGCTTAATACTGATCGGCTGGCCGAACCAATTGGTAGCCACTCATCCAAACGAGGTGAAGACTAGGTCGTTAAGATGCCACAAGGCGTTTAAGAGAAGAGAGTGAGAGAAGAGAAGAGAAGAAAAGAAAAGAGGACAGGGAATGGGGGATAAAGAGGAGTGGAGGACAGGAGATGGGTAGGAGTGTGTGTGGTGCTGTAGGCAAGTTGAGGCAGGCGGACCTTGTGCGATTTCCAGCTGTCTCTTGGCGTCGCCCAGGGCTGAGAACAGGTCCAGCTTGATGCGGGTCTCTGCGCTCAGGCTGTTCTCCAGGTGCTGGGTCTTATCCTGCATGGCTGACAGCGCTGACATCAGAACCTCCGACTCCTTCTCATTCTCCTTATATTTGTGGAGCTCCTGGGAGAGGGGGAGGGAGAGAGAGAGAGAGAGAGAAAGAAACAGTAAGTAAGTGACAGTGTCTGTATGTGGGTGTGTTATAGTATGTGTGCGTGTGACGGGCAGCATTAAGCATTGTACATTTAAATAATTCATATAACCCTCATCTAACGTGGACAGTCCCTGAAGATTAAAACAAATCAATTGAACAGTGAAAGGGATCTGGAAGCGGTCCTGAATGTCACCTGCACTTTCATCTCCAGCTCACGGATCTGGTCCTCTTTGAGCTTGATGTCCATGGTCAGCTTCTTACAGTCTGTCTCCAGCTCAGAGATACGCCTCCGCAGCGTGTCTGTGCATTCACCCCTGTGGGGGGGGGGGAGAGAGAGAGAGAGAGAGTCAACAGTGGGACAAGTGTGAAACAGGCCACCTCCACCACCAACAGTTCAGAATGTATTCGTGAAAGCCTTCATCAAACCAGTTGAGAGTGATTGAAAACAGATTCTCTTTCATAAAAACAACTACCTCACTAAAACAGGAATGAAAAAGTGCCACAAGCAATGAGAAGAGAAGAGAGCTCACAGGTGGAAGACAGTAGCTGTCTACTGCCACTTCAGACCCTGAACACTCTTCAACTCAGCTCAGTGCCGAGGGTGAATAAAGTTGCCTAAACGGTCGACATTCTAGAGCCCCAAGGGTGACTTTATTCACCAAGAATGCCTACAGTACATGACGATGCTTCATTTTGTAGCCAATCAAAGTATTTGTCGCTCAGTAAACACCACATAAAACACGTGTGTCACTCTAGGTGGTGAGTGTTCTGGAACTCTCTGGCAGTGAGTGAGTTCATGTGAGTTGGCGGTGACCTCTGGAAGTGTGGAGGGCGTTACCTGGAGGCAGCTGCTAGCGCCACGGCCCTGGCTGCTGTGGCCTCCTCCAGCTTCTTGCGTTTCTTCTCGTCTGCGAGCTGCTTCTCTGCTGCGGCGCGGGCCTCCTGCTCGGCCTTCAGCCTCTTCTCCAGCTGGCCCACCGCCTGCTTATCCTTCTGCTTGGCCTGGACGGCGTTATGGAGCCTGCACACACACACACACACACACACACAGCCGTGCAGCAGCACATGAGACACCAGGCAGCAGCAGCAGCGCATCCCTCCCCGGGGTTTGTGTGTGTGTGTGTGTGTGTGTGTGTGTGTGAGAGAGTGTTGGGTGTGGGAGAGTATCTGCAGGTAAATGTGTATCTATCTGTGTCAGTTAGGACTGTGTGTGTTTGAGTTTGAGTGTGTGTGTGTTGTGTGTATCAGAGTATGTACGTGTGGGTGTTAGATGAAGCGAAAGTGAGGTACACTAAAGCCTGTGTAAGAACATCAGAGCAGCAATGCTCATGAGTGCATGTGAACGTACAGTCAGTCAGTCAGTCAGAGAACAGATTGGTTGGGCGACCAAGACAACCCATTGGTCTTAGTTTCAGAAATCCATAATCTAGCCTTGAGCTCCCGTCTCATCCTCCCACACACATAGGGAACGAGGACATCTAAAGACTCTTCCCTGAAGACCCTTCCCTGTGTACTATTCCCTGAAGACCCTTCCCTGTGTACTCTTCCCTGAAGACCCTTCCCTGAAGACCCTTCCCTCGCCAGCAAGAGGAGAGACTAGAGGTCCACCCCTATGATTGGCTCAGATAGGAATCACCTGCTCACTCAGGAAGGCTGAGAGGACCAGCTGAAAGTCTTTCTAATGCAATTAAAGGGAAGGTCAACGGCTATAAGTTAACAGCTGAGTTTGTGGATGTTTGTATGTATGTACATGTATTACGCTGGGTTGAGTTAATGTTCCTCAGCAAGGATACCCCTGAGTCCTCATTTTGTCTGTAATGAATCCTAATTGACTGATTAAAGCAGCCAGCGGCATAAAGACCTCTGCTCATGTCTGGACTGCTTCCAGATCTGAGAACCATACCAGACTGGTGCTTTGAAGAGTGTGCCGTCAGAATGTACATCGTTTGGGTTCGTTGAACTTACTACCTGTTCAAGCCGAAAATCCCTATAAATATTTCCCATAGCTGATATATGTTGTGTAACATGTAGGCCTAAAGTTTCTGGTATGTTTTCTTGTCCGATTAGCAAGCGTTTGATTAGTCTTCAAGTTGGCCATGTCTTGTATCTAAGTTAATTTTTAAATGTTCAAGTTTTGAGTTCGACATGTACAAGAAACTTGAAGCCTCCATGTTTCACAACACTTATATTAACTATTTGAAAAAATCCAGATAGGAAAAATTAATTGGGATTTTTTGGCTTGAACCAGAAGTAAGTTCACGAACTACATTTTGGCGAAACCACCACTGCCTCTCTAAGGCATTGTGAATGGTCAGAACCCGGACCAGAAGCTGGTGCCACTCACTTGTTCTGCAGCAGCTCGTTCTCCTGGCGCAGTTGGCCCAGCTCAGAGCGGATGGAGCGCTCGGCGCTGCCCAGGGAGCCGATCTGACTCCGCAGGTCCTGCTCCACCTGCCGGCTCGCCTGGAGGTCCGCCTTCAGCTTCTTCACATCCTGCTCAAGCCTAGGAGGAGGAGGGAGGAGGAGGAGGAGGGGAGGAGGGGAGAGGAGGAGGGGGAGGGAGGGAGAGGAGGAGAGAGCAAAGGGAAAGAGAGAGATACAATGTGAGACAGTTAAGGAACTGACTCTGTACTATTACACACTGTGTATACACTCTGTGTATTTGACTCTGTGTATTCCTCCGCCCACACAGCCACACACACCCACCCCCACCACTATATCTGTACCTGGCCTAGACCAAGAATCCAGCTCTACACACACTCACGCAAACTTATCCTTCTTATTTACAGCTAGCATCAAGCTAATTCTTTTTTTTTACTGAAGATTTTAACAGTGACATTTCTCACCCCCCCCAGCCCAGCGATGTCGCGCTGGAAACCCCCATATCTGAAGAGACGGCATTACATGGTCAGTCTGAGCTGTTCAAGACTGCCACAGCACTCAGTCACATGACACCTGATAAGGGGAAGTATTCCATGCAGTCATTATGCACAAGCCAGTAACTGACACCTGGGCTTGAGAATATGATCAGTGTGACATTCAAGCATAAGCTACACTGTCTATACATGTCTTTAGAAACTGTGTGTGTGTGTGGGGGGGGGGGGGTGCAAGACAAAGAACCTCAAGCACGAACAGTGCTGTATGGATCTCGTAATAGTACCTGAGGCTTGTGCGTGTATGTATCTGTTCCCTTACCATACCAATACTTCATGCTTGCTAAAATCAGGTGTGTGTGTGTGTGTCTGTACTCTTACCATACGGATACTTCATGCTTGCTAAAATCAGGTGTGTGTGTGTGTGTGTGTCTGTACTCTTACCATACGGATACTTCATGCTTGCTAAATCAGGTGTGTGTGTGTCTGTGTGTGTGTGTGTGTCTCTGTTCTCTTACCGTATGAGTGCTTCAGGCTTGCTGAGCTGGTTGTTGGGGATGCAGTTGTCTGTGGGGTCCCTGTGGGAGCCGGCGGCTGTGCCCTTCCCCGCAGCGCACTTCTGCTTCTTCTCGTTCTTCCCTGAGGAAGAGGAGGAGGCGGCGGCGGAGGCGGGGGGGGCGGCCGCGGAGGTCACGCTGCCGTTGGTGGCACTGTGGCCGCGGGGCGAGGAGTTGACCGCCGCGTTCCCGCTGGCGTTCTTGTAGTTTTTGGAGGAGGAGGAGGAGGAGGAGGAGGAGGAAGAGGAGGAGGAGCAGGAGGAAGAGGAGTTGTCCTCCTTGAGCAGTAGATTCTCGGTGCTGCCCGCCAGCTCCGTGGTCAGTCTCTTGTTGTTCATGTGGTTCTCCATGTACTCCATCTCTTGGAGTTTAGAGTCTACGGAGGACGGCAGGATGCTGTTGTGTTGTTTCTTGGCCTCCCGGCCCTCTTTCCCTTTTTCTCGGTATTCCAGCTCGGGCAGCGCCGGCGCCAGCGTCTTTTTACTGGTGGGGGCACCATTCTGTGAGACGGGGCCCGAGTCCACCTCGGATATCCCTTTAGCTGCTGCGGCTACACGGAGGAGGAGGAAGAGGAAAGGAAGCCGGAGAAAGAAAGAGAGAAAGTGAGAGGGGATGGAATACATAGAGCCGTTGTTGGGATTCACAAACCCCCTTGGCAGCTTTCAGAGACTATTCCTAGATCAGCCCACCCAAACACATAAGTGTGTGTGTGTGTGTGTGTGTATTTGAGCTAGAGAGAGTGTGTGTGCTGGTAGGTACAGTACTGTGTGTGTGTCTCACCTTCCTCTGCCTCCCTCTCTTGCCTCTGGAGCATCTGTTGCTCTGGGGGCAGTGCCTGCTGCAGGAGCTGCATGTAGAACTCGTTTTCCTTCTGAACCTCCTTCTGCTTCCGTAAACGCATCTTATAGCTGACGTAGCTCTTGAAGCCAAAGCCCAGCGTCACCACGGGGTAGCCAATGCTGCAGACAGACAGACAGACAACTGCGAGGTTCAGACAATCAACCTGTCTAGTGGATCCAAGATACTAGACTCTCTATCTATCTATCTATACTCACTGGCCATTTTATTAGGTACACCTGACAATGAGTTCACTGTACTCCAATGGCCTCCACAGTCACCACATCTCAATCCAATAGAGCACCTTTGGGATGTGGTGGAACAGGAGATTCGCATCATGGATGTGCAGCCGACAAATCTGCAGCAACTGCGTGATGCTATCATGTCAATATGGACCAAAATCTCTGAGGAATGTTTCCAGCACCTTGTTGAATCTATGCCACAAAGAATTAAGGCAGTTCTGAAGGCAAAAGGGGGTCCAACACGGTACTAGCAAGGTGTACCTAATAAAGTGGCCGGTGAGTGTATATCAACACTATACTAATACTGGGTAGGGCCTCCCTCTCAAAACAGCCTCAATTCTTCGTGGCATTGATCCCACAAGATGTTGGAAACATTCCTTTAAGATTCTGGTTCATGATGACATGATTGCATCACACAATTCCTGCAGATTTTTCAGGTGCACTTTCAAGCTGTGAATCTCCCGTTCTACCACATCCCAAAGGTGTTCGATTGGATGCAGATCCAGTGACTGGGAAGGCCACTGAAGAACACTGAACTCATTGTCATGTTCATGAAACCAGTTTGAGACGACTTTTGCTTTGCAACATGGTGCATTATCATGCTGGAAGTAGCCATTAGAAGATGGGTAAATTGTGGCCATGAAGGGATGTACATGGTCAGCAACAATACTCAAATAGCCTGTGGCATTCAAACGATGATTGATTGGTATTAACGGACCCAAAGTGTGCCAAGAAAACATTCCTTACACCACTTCCGCCATGAGAAGGTGTACAGGTGTACCTAATAAAGTGGCCGGTGAGTGTATGCATGTGTATATTATTATTATTTTGAATGACTACCATATAACAGCTCAATTACAGTGCATAATGCAGGCTAATATATAAATCCAACTTCCCCTCAGAGGGCTTAAGGAATACTTATGTGTACTTTAACGAGTACTTAGATTTTACATGGAGGTCTTTCTCAGTCCACGGCTTTGTATGACCTCAAAGATTTTTTGCTGAAATATTCCTTAAACCCTTGCTTAAGTTTGATTCTTTCTCAGTGTTATAGGCTAGATTGAACTAAACCAGCATGTAATCTCTTTCTCTCTCTTAAGAATAACAAAGAGAGGCTTCACTGAGTAGTGTTTGGAGCTTGGGGAACCTGGGGCATACCCAGGAGTCATTACTTGCATATTATGGCTAACAAGCAGAAATAATATTGTTTTCGGAGAGGCAATGGGGCAGAACAATTCTCTGCTTGAGCCTGTGGGCAGGAGAAGGAGTCTTGGTAAACATACACGCCTTGCTTGTGTGTATCTGGGAGTAGCGTGACGTAAAAAAATGGGATGCCTTCAGGATGCCCTGGCTGAGATGAAGCCACTCACCAATGCGCTGCGAAGGGGCGACACAGGTCCACGTGGAAGTTCTTCAGGTCTTTGAATCTGATGGCTGCTTCTATGTACACGAAGAGTATCCATAGGGACACGGTGGGGAGGCAGACCCCTCTTTCTATGGACCATAGGGGGGAGGGAGGGAGAGAGAGAGAGAGAGACGTTTGAGTACAAGAAACAGGCCGTGGGTCGTGAGAACCACACGCACGTTTGCGAGATACCACAACGTGACTTCTGCAGAACTTTCGGCAACGTTTCTATTTTGTGGTCATCGGCTTCTCCCGTAAAAAAAACTAAAACAACACACAACGCAACAACAGCAACAGAGGGGAGAGAGAGCGCAGCATGTTGGAGTAACAGGTGACACACAACCCACAAAAGGACAGCCCATTCAGTGAGACACACAAAGGCAAAGAGAGCTCTCCAGAGAGCCAGCATGACTGGACGTGTGACGCCTGTGGCTGTGTCTCAACCCGTTTTGACCACGTCTAATCCCCCTCGTAGTACATCCACATTAACACACTGGCTGCTCTATTATTACAGACTGTGGTCAGGACAGAGGCCCTCTCTCATTGTCTCTGAAATAACCACAGGGGCATTCGCCAACACAGGATAGGGCATAATAGAGGTATTAATACTGGGATGACGTTTGCGAGGATCTGAGTGCTGGAGTCAACGTGGTGGTGGTGGTAGTGGTGGTGGTGTGGGGGGGGGGCTGTTGTGTTTGTGGGGTCTCTGATGTGGCACTTCCTCTCTGGAGGTCCATTTGACACCTGTCCGTGGTCGACAAGGGGGGCTACCGCTAAATAGGACTGACGCCTGATACAGCCCGTCCACGCGGGATTCTGAGAAGTCAGCTGGCTCTTTGTAAATAAGATAACGTGCCGGGGTCGGTCGAGAGCTTTGCGCAACTCGCTGGTAACATTCGTGTTAGCCCCATTCCACCAGAGACACGCGAGACCAAAATACACAACCCCTTGGTGAGGCCTGAGGATCAATGGGGCAAGCCCATGAAACTAGGTGGGCCCAAGTGGAGTTGAACAGACGTATCTGCTTCTCTGTTAGTGTTGAGATGTGCTCATCCAGTTTGTAACAAACTGACATTGTACGCATTTCCTCTTTTAGGCAGTACGATAAGAAAAACTCACAGTGGTAAGACTAAACTGATGCAAAACCAGGATCTATATTTCAAAACAGGGATCTGTACATGGAATATGCAAAGCCTTTTTTTGAGTCACTGTTATTCTAAAACATGTCCACTCGTAGGCAGGTAAAGGAGGGAGAGGCTTACCTGTGTGCCACACGTACTGCACCCACACGTAGGTACTGGCAGCGAAGAACAGCCATTGCACGGGGATGAAGAGCAGGCATATGATGTCAGAAGTAAACGCCACACACACAAAGAACACTGAGAACGCCTGTCAGAGAGAGGAGGAGGAGGAGGAAGAGGAGTTAGTAGTAGATCTGCCGTCAGGAACTAAGACCCACCCAAGGCCAACTAGAGAAGGATGTGGGGTGGAAGCCCCCCCCCCACCACCACCACCATACAGTCAAGCATGTGTCTTAGTATCTTATTTGTAACTGGACGACCAAAGGGTCATATGACACAATGTTGAGAACACTGACACTGATATCGACGCCAGTGACTGGAACTTTTTATCCTGTTAAGTTCTCTGTCGGTTTAGATTTCACACAAGCGCCTAAACCATTCCAACAATAATAAACATGTCGAACAAGACTGATGGCCTACACATTAACCTTCATGTAAAAACTCAATTTCCCAATGGGAGACAAGAGTAGGTGGATAGGGAGACCCTGTTCTCTCAGCGCCACTCTATAGCCTCTCACATTTCTTTGATTTCCCCATGTAACACAACACATGCGAAGAGAGTGTGGTGTGGGGAGAGAGAGACAGAGTAGGGCTTTAGGTCCTGTTCTATGGAGGCTCCGTAGGCCAGCCGTCCTCCTCCCCCAGCCAGGGATCAGGTCAGGTCAACCCCAGTGGGAGACGGACACTCACCAGCCCCTGGTATCTGAAGGAGTCGTACACGCTTCTGATGAACAGCCAGAAGGGCCACAGGTACTCAAACCTGAACTCCAGCACAAAGTCTGCCAGCAGCACCAGGGCCCACACCACCAGGAACTTCAGGTACAGGAAGGTACTACAGAGGAAGGGGAGAGAGAGAGAAAGAAAAGACACGTGAGAATAATGCAACATCCTAACTGTCATTCTCCAGCGGTTTCCCTTGGGTTGGGTGTCATCATCCATCAAGGTAGCACGATAGAGGCCTACCCCTGCCACCTCTACTAGCAATAGAAATGTCCCATTACAGGAGATATGCCAATAAATCAATATTGTGTACTGATTTAAGTGAGAGAGTGTGTGTGTGTGTATGTGTGTGTGTGTCCATGATCACACAAATAAGTGTCCATACTGCTTCTGTTTGGGAGATAAGACGTTGACGTGCTGCATTTAGTCTAAGCAGCTTATGAAATATAAGAAGACGCAATTGTGCATGTGTACATTCACTCTCTCTCTCACACACACAGTAAAAAAGGCCGTTTTAAAAAAAAATATATATATATTATTATTATTATTATTATTGTTGATGATTCTAGACTAGCCAACCGGTAATTAACCTATGAACTAATATGATGCTGTGTGGATTATGTTTGATTCAAGAATAATCAGACCCTAGACAGATCTCTTGTTGAAAGCACACTGAAACCACATTCAAATGAGTGGAGGAGAAGTTAGGGATTCGGCTGTGTGATACCAACCAAATCTGTCCTCTGCTCATTTCCCCCTTCTTTGTATACAGACATACTGGTGCTACACTTCAGGAGAATCTCTAACAATATCGGTCTCAATCCTTTACAAATGCATCGCTGTCAAAGACTTGCATGCCACTGGGTCTCAGTGTAGGCCACTCGACGAGTGGATGTCCTCTGCTAGTCTCCTGACTCAAGATAGTCATCCGGTAAAAAATAAATTAAAAAAACGCTAAAATGTCAACATTTTATCTGGATAAGACATCTTTTCACGACATATTCATCATTTTCTAATGGTTGGTAACTACTGGGCATGTATTGTAGAAATGGATCATCATCATTATGATGTTTTCTCTCAATGGCTGCGCACAGATTTCTAACTCGGTGTATTGTTCATTTTCTGGAAAGGACGTCTGTCTCGCTGTATTCTAAAAAATAAATAAATTAAAAAAACAGAACTAAAAAGCACCTGCTGAAAAACTCAAGGATTAGCTAGCCTCACTCTATTTCTATTCCATGGCCTACTCTGCCTCACCAGATTACTGTTACTACCAGCAGGGGTCACGTCCAGAAGTGCCTGCTGTCACTCAATACTGTAACATGTTTAATTGTAGCGCTACAATACTCTCTGCAACATCAGAAAGAGAGGGACAGGACTGAAAAGAGCTTATAAACAAACTTGTTAAAACCGTGTTTCGTCCTTCAAAATAGCCATAGCTCTCACGTCCCAGCTGTGAATTGACCATTCTGGTAACACACCCCCTTCCACAATCACAACAGCTAGCTACAGAACTGATGACAAGGTAGGCTAGATTAGGCTATCATGTCCCATTCGCCCATGGTCTTCTGGTGCAATTGAACAATGTGGTTAGCAAAGTGATGCCTATTAGCTACAGACAAAGCAGGCTTAGCCAGCTGAGGACCTATCCTGATGCAAAAATAATGTCAAACCATGATATTGTTGACATGGACAGGAGGTGGTTTGTGTTTGTAGCTCGATGGATGGGCTATTCGTGCCCCCTAATGATCTGTGCCGTTCAGACGAGATACTTCGCTGGTCGATTTTGAAATGACAAGGGAGTCCAGAAATAGGAGTTCGAATATGAGCTATATGTTTTAAAAGCAAGCCTCTTGGCTGTGGCTGAGGCCTGTCGCCAGATAGCTAGCAACCTGCTACAACAACATAGCAGCTATTTTAGCTGTTCTGTAGCTAACCTTAGCGAGTAAGTTTCCTTGAGTGTGACATTGTACATAAGGGGGAGACAAGTAGCTAGCTAAAATGGGAGCTTTCCAGAAGACAGCTGACCACTCAGCCCCGCAATAAAAGACTCCGGTGTGGAAGCCCCCCAGGCGTTATGGTGGTGAGGACCCGTTCGTCAGGCTTCATATACCTGCCGTATATACCCTCGGTGATTCGGTTCCGTTTTAACGGCCGTCGGAGTTTGCTGCAGTCCGCATTGCGCCGCTTCATCCTCCCCTCCTTCGCTTTGGCTTCTGAATTCCTACTGTAATCTTATCCAGTTTTCTTGCGTGAACAGACAAAGCCAATAAAATGAAGTCCCTGTGAAATATATCGCTGTTATTCTTTTTTTCTACTGGAAACAAAGAAATAAATAAAATACTCTGTTCAAGAACCTCCTCTTTTTCTGTCGGCGCAGGCTCACTAAGCCGCGCTATGATTGACACAGGTGACTGTGTGAGACAGGCGGTGTATCCAATCACTTTATTTCCTACAGGTTTTTAATTTTGATGGATGGGAAGATGAACCATTCCTATGGCTCTAATGTCCTGTCATTTAACTCTCGTCTCCCGAATACGACATTGTGGGGAGGTAGACGACGCCCCTATCTTGAGCGTCTCGCCTTGTGACCAATGAAATCCTTTGTGGACAAATCAGGTATTGCTGATCGACCTATCGGCTGGCTAAGGGGCGGGTTTCTATTTCTAAATTGCATATGGATTTTTGCGGTACACCGCGTACCGTGGTATGGTACATACAATGTGGCTATGATTTCTGATCAGACGAGAGGCTATTTTATGTGACACGCAGCCTATAAGTGATCACCCAAAAAAATAACACAAGTCTAAATGTTGCAGCGTGTGGAATGGCATTGGTAATTTTTCCTGATTGCAGTAATCTAATTGAGATCCATATCACCACCTTCTTTAACCTGATTCAATTATTTGATGTCATGTGTATCCTATGAAATGCTGAAGCTGACATACTATATGGCTACATTTCTACACAGTAAACACACGCAACAATATATAGGCAGAACGAAATACATGTAAAACGCGCGCGCGCGCGCACACACACACACACACACACACACACGCACGCACGCACAGTACAATGCATACTCTATTGTGTTGCCTTTGAATTTATCTCCCTCTGTTGGACAAAATCGGACGATGCACAGACACTGTATTTTATTGTAGTGTTCTTGTAGTGATGGGGAAACGAAGCTTTCTGATGCATTGAAGCTTTCTAGCCAATAATTTAGAATTTAGCCAAATTATAATAGATATGACGTCCCACGCGCCATAGTGCAGAAACAGCGCTGTAGTAGTTGGTTCGTTGGAGTATAATTCTTATTTATGTTTTTAAAAGAATAATATGAGCATTTCCAAGATTGAAATAAAGAGGGAAAACATTATGTGGAACAACATTGTGTATGCCTTCACTGGGCAGTGAAAGCGCTTCTTAACTGGGAAGTGACTTTTTTAGTTCCTGAACTAGCCCAGAGATATGGATTTCATAACACAACAAAACAATGCATACGGCACATGCACAGCATATACAGAAACTCATATTTAACTAAGATATGTGCTGTGCTTATTAGACATACTCCAAGCATGTGACATCAACTTAGTGTATACATTACAATAAGACTAGAAAACCAAACATTATATTATTAATCTTAATCCTCCTGAAAAATGTTTCTCAACGTTGCTGAGTGTCTGTGTATTACAGCGTATGAAACCATGCTGGATAAGCCTAAGGATTTACGGGGCACTAGAAAGCCTCCAAACAGGATCCACATGGAGGCAATGAGGGAGCCGAATGCTAGCATGAACCCAATGAAGAGCCACATGTGACTGACGGCACAGTTGTAAAAGGGTTGAGAAAGGGTGAAACTGTAAACGCCTTATCTTGAGGGCCCACCCCGTGTACCGTTTTGCCTGGCTGATCTCCTTCATTCAAAAACACTTCACTTGTTCGCCAGATGAGTGATATTCTCATGTGCTGGAAGACGCACACCGATGGCACCTCAATATGCCCCAAGTCTCCGCTGGCGTCTACCGCCTCTGCTCGTATTCCTTCAGACGGGTTTTGCTGTGATATTTTTTTTCTACGTTGAGGTTGATCAACATGTAGTGATTGATGATGGCAAAGCCTTCATTAACTTCTACTCAGGTGAGCTGCTGCTGTCGCGGTAGGACAGGTGAAATGGACGGTTCTGTGGGACTGCCTGGATCCATATGCATACCATGAACAGTTTGGGGGACATAACACGTGTTGTATCATGTAAAATGTTGCCATTGTTTGTTCTATTGGGGTCAGGAGTCCAGCACCTCATTGGCCTTGATTTAATTAAATACTGTACATCAAAATAAGAAATAACCACATTTGTACGTAATGCGTACAATATACAAAATAATCACTGCAATTGCCAATTTTTGTTGGGCAATTGTGGCCTTTCGTTTAGGGACAGGCCAGGGTACTCATGCTTAATATGGAGTCCATGCTTTCCACATGCAATGGTTTAAGAATAGTTTTTGAGAGAGAAAAAACAACAACAGGATGGGAAGGGGAGGGGCTGGCATTGCTGCTTGGGGGTGATAAATGTTGTTAGGCTGGTTTGGCAGATGGCCTTAGTTGGAGTGGATATGGTCTCCCAAATTTCTTTCATAGAACAGCTTCTTCATTGTGTCCAGGTTTTAGTGGAACTGTCAGTGAAACACTCACTTGATCATGGCGCTTTTCCCTTTTCATCGCCAGGAGTTGAGCCTCAGATATTGGCATCATGTTCTGATAAGTCCAGATGGTCTCCTGACTATCATTAAGCAGTACTAATACACGGATTATGTGTACCTTCTCTTCCCACAGAATTCCAGGATGTGAATGTGATGGTGATTCTGGGTTTTGGCTTTTTGGCCACATTCCTAGTGAGGTACGGCTTCAGTGGTGTTGGGTTCAACCTCCTGGTGTCAGCCATGGCCATTCAGTGGGCCATTCTCTTGAACGGAGTTGAGTCTTGGTATCACAGAGGAAGGATCTGTATAAACATGAGAAGGTATCAAGTAATAAAGTCAAAGAAAGTCAACATTTATTTATCATATGCACAGGATACAGATGTAAACTGTACAATGAAATGCGTGTGGAACCTTAGTTGAGTATGGGAGAGAGAGGCACCATCTCATCTTTTCAGATGGTGTCTAAATTCATTTGTATTTGAGCCGTAAAGCTGGATCTAAACGTGTTGAGGGACATGGACACATCTTAAACCTACATTTGTGTCGATAAGCCTTCAACGTTTAGATCATCTACAATTAAAGAAACATTTTGCCTGTGTGATTGTTGGGTAGGATATCATATTGTATCACAATTTACTGTTCAACATACCAGGAGGGATGTTGAAAGATGACCAACGTATTGAGCCCCTCTCCCGTGTTTTGCCTCAGCTTGGTTGTTGCAGAGATGTGCGCAGCCTCCTGCCTCATTTCCATGGGTGCTGTTCTTGGGAAAACCAACCCTGTCCAACTCCTTCTCATTGCCCTTGTGGAGGTGGCAGGGTTTGTGTTGAATGGCTGGCTACTCCAGACCTTCCTGAAGGTAAGCCAGTAGTTTACTAAACTATGATGATGATGACGATGTGCTTGTAGACTATAGGCTCACTGATAGATTCCCGTGGTGTATTTGTTTTTAATAGGATGGTGTAAGAAAATGAAGGACAGTCAACAACTTCTGGGTTTTAGGAATCCTTTACTTGTGTAACAGTACATGCAGGTACAGCCTCTAAACAGTCTTATGCTGCTGTCTACATGCAGGTACAGCCACTAAACAGTCTCATGCTGCTTCACGTCTTTGGGGCCTTCTTTGGCCTGACGATGTCATGGGTTCTCTACCGACAGGGATCTGAGAAACGGTATGAGAAAGAGAAATTTGACCGCAAGACAGGTCTGTTCTCCTTACTAGGTATGTAGAGCTCTACTGTCATGCTGATCGTTGTAACAATCACTTTTCTGTTGGGTGACAGGAGGACTGTTATCCCTTTAAATCACTGTCAATTGAGCAGGACAATAAACCTCACTGTTACAACTGCATGTCTACAATCCTGAAATACGAAAACATGTCATATGCTTTCAGTGTTTGTCTTCAGCATCACAGCCTCAATCATTTGAGTGTAGATTGCTGATTGGTAATGTCTCCGCTCTTGTCTCTCCAGGGACTCTGTTCCTGTGGATATTCTGGCCCAGTTTTAACTCGGTACTGGTGGACCATCCTCACCAGGGGACGAAGCTAAGCGTTGTCATCAGCACCTACCTAGCCCTGGCTGTCAGTGCTCTCACAGCTGCTGCTGCCTCTGTGCTCTCCAGCCCGAAGGGGAAACTCAACCTGGTAAAGATGGCCTCAGATGTTTTATGTAATGGCTGAGGTCACCAATAGGTGGAAGAATTTCCCAGACAAGACAAAGAGACAATGTTGGCTTTTCTCATCCACAAATCATTGTTTGACAATAAAGATTGATGAACAGTTGGTATTCATAAGATGTGAGATACATGGAGATTATTTGAATAATACCAAATAAAGAGGACGACTATATGTCATGTCTGGATATGAAATACAGTATCTCCTTTCCTCTCTCAGGTTCATATCCAGAGCTCGACTCTTGCTGGTGGTGTTGCCATCGGGGTTGCCATGTCAGTCGTACGTTTACCCTGGGTAGCTATGACGATTGGTTTAGCGGCGGCACTGATATCAACCCTGGGATTCCGCTACATTCAGGTAAGTGTCAACTAATACATTAATTTCCCTTGTCATGATTTTGCTAAATGCTTACCAAAATGATAAAATGATTGTCTATTACAGTGTCTTAACTTTACTTGTTTCTTATCCCTGGTGTATTTCTTCCAGCCCCTCATGCTGTTAGCATTTGAGTGCCATGACACCTGTGGCGTCCTCAGTGTCCACGGACTTCCTGGGATTCTGGGATGGCTCGCTTACCTTCTTCTACAGGTCGCCGACTCCGATGATGTCACAATGTAGGGGTCATTCGCATATCACAATCTCCACTAAATAGTTAAAAGGCTACGAATGGAATATAGGATAGGATAAGGGACATTAGCTATTGAACAGTCACAGTATACTACAAACATTACAGAATACTATACGCCCCAATCACTCTTGTTATGTATAACAGTTCTTGTTGAATACACGTGTGAATGCAAAAGTGAAATATGACTGTGTTCACAATAGATTGTGTGTGATCTTTTCAGGGCTGTCCGGTTTGCTGTGTTCCACATTTGCACCATCCTCATCACACTCAGTCTCAGCATGGCTCTGGGGATCCTCACAGGTGACTCACTTCTAGAGCTGGCCAGTTTCTAGGTGTTATTGGACTGTGAAATGATGTGTATGCAGCAGTAGTGTCCCTGGATACTCTGTTAGAGAATGAACTTTATTTACAAGCATGTACCTTCCTCCTAAGGACTCTTACTGAAGTGGAGTTTCTGGAGGCCACCCCAGGACAAGAAATGTTTTGATGACCAGGCTTTCTGGGAGGTGTGTAATCAATGATAATGAGATACATGCTATCATACAATTTGTATCAAGACATTAGTAGGTATAAAGAGATGTATGCAGTGATGGGTGAGAATAACAAGTTAATAGTAATCAATTATGATAGAGATTAAGCAATAGTATTCACGTTGCAAGTAGTATGGCAACACAAAGAAAACATTCAAATGCAATATACTTTGCAATGAATGTGTGTCTCTGTGTAAGCAGTCTGTAACCAAGGTTTGAACAATTCTGTTTTGTTTTTTTTACTTTCTTTTTGCAGTTTCCCCACCTAGCAGTACGCAAATGACGGAGCAGAAAGAGGAAAATGAGTCTCAAGGGGTGCACCAAGCACCACGGTGTCCTTTAGACCACACAGTATATCTCACGTATACATACCACTTGAACAAAATAAAGTAACATTTTGAAGTATAGACTTTTACTAAGTATCCTAGAGTAGTTGGAGTAGTAGTTAGTTTTTTGTATGAGTCAAGACAACAGAATATGTTCATTTGTGAGAGCTGTAAATAAAAATGCGTCAAACTCCTGTGTATTGTACATTTTCTGTTTAATGCTGCCATGGTTGCCAAAAGTGACCTCATGGTTTGGTTAAGTAAATGTATAAGCATTGCAGTCAAATACATACTCAAAGTAAAGACATGGTTGTAAGTGCTTTGAAACCTC
Organism: Argentina silus; assembly: GCF_951799395.1. Lineage (NCBI taxonomy): Eukaryota > Metazoa > Chordata > Actinopteri > Argentiniformes > Argentinidae > Argentina > Argentina silus. Next base: position 10,038,542 of record NC_139667.1, read on the forward strand.
TAGAGCAATACAACTCCTCATATGGTCTCACTTAAACTAACCCCACACCAGAATAACAGCTTGATTTTAGAACCTTCAACCTTAAAATTGTATGACTGCACAAAAACATGGTATTTCAGGAAAAATAGAAAAACAAATTGCATACTTCATGGTTACATTCTTCTCAGTAAATGTAAGAAAAAAAACTTACAGTATAATCAAAGACCACCTCTCCCAAAGATTTTTGTCTTGTTTCTCTCCTCTGTTTGTAGTTACATTTCCCTCAACAGAGAAAGCAAAACATCTTAAAACGTATTTTATCAGGAGTGTACATGTGGGTATGGTAAAACATTCGGAACAGTCTGTTTGTAAGGTTTCCACAATGCAAGGTTTTAAATCATGTATGGATCCCATTTATAAGAATTTAAAAGAAAATAATATTGCATTGAGATGAGAAATAGCAAATTGTGCTTATTATATTGAGAAATTTGCTTTTGTACAGCAAGAAACAACCTATTTATAAATTAAACACATGTTAATCTAAAAGCTAGAAAAACAAAAGAAAACAAATGTCATAATATAAAGTGAATATTTTGTAACGCTTGAAAGAAGGTAGTGTTTTGACAGTTCACTATTGTCCCATACATGAACAGATAGTATAACAGTTGACAGATGTACTATTGCCACAAGTCCTCAGTGCGTCCAAACTTAAACACCAAGCCACTGGAGAAGAGAGGTAAACCATTAGAGATAAGATATTAAATGGTTGTGATTTCAAAATATACAGTACAAACATGGGTTGACTGTAATAATACAAGGAGAATGCCAACATGAAGTCTCTATACTTACCCAAAGAAAATGAAAGCATTTTGGAAGAAAACTGCAATACCAGGATACACAATAGCCTTGTCTGTGAAAAGAAATGACGATATGGATTTCATAACACAACAAAACAATGAATACAGCACATGCACAGCATATACAGAAACTCATATCTAACTAGGATATGTGCTATGTGCTTATTAGACATACTCCAAGCATGTGACATCAACTTAGTGTATACATTACAATAAGACTAGAAAACCAAACATTATACTGAATCTTAATCCTCCTGAAACGTGTTTCTCAACGTTGCTGAGTGTCAGTGTATTACAGCGTATGAAACCATGCTGGATAAGCCTGAGGACTTACGGGGCACTACAAAGCCTCCAAACAGGATCCACATGGAGGCAATGAGGGAGCCGAACGCCAGCATGAACCCAATGAAGAGCCACACGCGAGCTCCTGCAGGACATGATAGAGAAGGGTGTTACAATATAGGGTCTGTAGCTCCTCTGTGTGTGTGTGTGTGTGTGTGTGTGTGTGTGTGTGTGTGTGTGTGTGTGTGTGTATGTATTTCTCTTTCTGTGTGTGTGTGTGTGTGTGTGTGTGTGTGTGTGTGGGTGTATTGTAACAACAACAGTAAACCCTGCCGAAACTTGTAACTTGCCACAAAAATGTATTAAACAGAGAATTAGGTATATCAGGTTACCAGTGATGGGGTCAAAACATCTTTGTCCATTTGCATAAACCACACCAAAAAAAGCAACACTGCTCAGAGCTGTATAGAGCTGAATTTGATGACAATGTTGTTTTGCCAAAGGAACAATGGGCAAATGGCATGTCTTAACCCTCTTTTTAGTTTCTTAGATTGATCGTCAAACACATACCCGTCTGTCCAATACAACCTTCACTGTAGCTGTCCCCTCTCACTTGGCCATTTGAGACAGCATTTATCCTAGAGAGGTAAAAAAAAAAAAAAGCGAGAGAAGTTAGAGAAAGAACTCTCAGAACTACTGCTACTGGGGACACACCAATAACAGGTTGGGCCTTACATGAGGAAAGCGACTGTAGCGATGACCCCACAAGCGTGATAGGCGTGATGGAAGATGGCCTCATTTGGATATATGACAGCTGCATCAATGATGATCCACCAACCAGTGAAAAACTGCAAGAACAAGGAGAAGCGTTTGAATTCATGTACAAGAGTTTGAAGTTTTCTATTTAGGTTTCAGCTAAATATGAAGTCCCTCTTCATGATACTGTCAAATGTAATGGTACACACCAGTACTCCGGCAGCTATGGATGCAATGGTGTTTCTTTTCTCGCCCCAGTCCACATTGCACTCGCAGTCTCCGCACCGGATTCCATCCAGAAACCCTGACATGATGGCTCTGAGCTGCAACGTTCAGGAAACAGGAGCAGGGTTAGAAGATTAGAATCCTAGGAATGGAATGGACATGCCCTTGCATGGTAGCTGATTACTGTGAATGTATAGGGTGGAAGCAACATGATTAGAAATGAATGGATATGACATCATTTCAACCAACCCATTGAAACATTCTAAATTCTGAATGTTTAGATGTGGGATAGAGATTAGACCAGTCATAAAAGAGGGTTGCCAGGCACCTAATCCTTCCAGTAAAGTAATGAGATGCATACTGAACTTCCTGGTTCAAGTCAAGACATATTACATTCCTTGGTTAAAATATCAACCCGACATAATATAGACTAACTATCTAGTATTGGTATCAACTCAGACTCACCAAAAGGGTTTTACAATTAAATAAAAAATTGCATTGCGACACAAGAAACAATTGTTTTGAGCATCTACAACGATGATAACCATTGCAGTCATTGCTACTCAGTAGCACTAACCTTCTAATGCTCAAGATGCAATTGCCTAAGTCTCTGTGACCCATTTACCCCCATCCAGATTGTGTAAAGTTGAGGCGGACTGCGCAAACATAGTGCCGTTTCAGTGCTCTTCAACAAAATCCCTTGTACACAAAGAATCAACTACCATCGCTCACGCAGTTTTCAAAGAAAATTAACATCAAAGCATTTAATCATGACAATAAATGACAAATGTGAGAAGGGTGGCTGAATACTACCCCAATAACTTTGTTCTGCGCTATCGCACTGTCGGTTTATCATAGCCCATTGTTCATGGATTTTGGCTAGCAAAAAGCCCTTCCTTGAGGTTGATTCGTATTGCGGCCCCAACGCAAAACATACATCTATTCGAATGACAATAATATGAGCTAGACACCAATTAAAATCAAACATGATCAGTGATGTTGTCACTTTATAATCAGCCTTGACATTACCTTGACTTGTAGGTTTTGGTGTTGGACCCCTCCAGACTCTGTTCACCACTCCGCTTCCGAGACAGCTCTGCCCTGCACATGCGCACTAGATCCACACCCATTAAACTCAGCGTGCCAGAAGCAGTTGCGCATTTAGTAGGTCTGCTGCACACAACTTCAACCAAACAAGTTGTTCCCCCAATAAGACCTTAAATAGATTTCTTAAGATGCCTTATCCAAGCGACTATGCATAGGCCTACGTGTACACTATTCAGCTATTCATCTCGTGTTCAGCAGCAGCGGTAAGGGGGTCACACACCGCAGTCATGAAGCAACACTACAGGTGTTCCTAATAAAGTGTTCAGTGAGTGTACAATGTAACACTCAATGAATAAAGATGCACATTTGTCATGTATTGCAGAATGTTGGTGGTATATTTTACCCATAAATGTAAGATTGTTACTATTTTGTTTTAGGTCACATGAGAGATCATGTGCCTGTCTTATGACATGCTCTCTCTTTCTTCTCCTACATCTCTCTACTCAATGGAATGTCCAGTCTCTGGAATTAACAGAGAAATACACACTAGTCTTATAGCATGGTGTCTTATACACACTAGTCTTATAGCATGATAAATCCATTCCAACGTCAGCTAACAAAACTAAATCTAAACATTGAAGAAGGTTCATTCTTAGTCAGTCCAAAATTGTCTTTATTACATATTACAAAGTGGTCAGTTACATAGAACAGAAGTTTAAAACAAATGCCTGAACATGATCTAACAACAACACACACACAATCCAGACACTAGACAGTGGTCCTCAGTAACATAACAAATCAAAATTGTGTTACAATACATCTGATAGTTGTTTTTTTACATTTGTAAGATAAGAGAAATTAAACAGAATATTTCATATTGTGCAGTTGCTATAAATTATAGTGATTGTTTGAATAAAAGGCACATGCCATATCTTCAGAAAAGAGTGCAACTAGGGAACTGAAATCAGCTGACTAAAATACCCCGAGCAACTGCAAAGCCACTGAGATGGAGAGAAAGATGACTCCAAGATACCCAATGTACCCATATACACCATGCATCCTCTTGGATGGATCTGGGGGAGCAAAGAAATACACAATACTCTAAATGACAGATATCACTCATACCAAACTAAGTGTGAATCTTCCAATTATGAACTGTTACCATTCTGCTCTATGTAAACTTGACTGAATTTCCGCACTTTAAATCGTGCATATTAAGTACTTAGACAAATATTCTCATACAACATTTCCTTAAGGTACATCTGCATAGCTTATGTAAACGTTCATACATACTGTAGCATATCACACAATTACATTTCCAAACATTCCTTTGTGTGTGTAAAATCAAAATTGCCAATGATCAAACACATTGACGTTGAATAACCTTGCAGTACTAAAAGCATGCTACTCTGAGGAGAGCCTGGGAAGTTTAACCTTTTACTCTAATGCCCTGTGCCCATTTAGTTAATGATTAAAGAGATCTGACTCAAGAGTCATATCAGAAGATATGTTATTATACAGTGCATTATGCACAATCTCTACATCTCAGCCATTTAGTTACTGTCACTGTCGTTATGGGAGAAGGTCTTACCTCCGGTGTAGTAACCCCAGGCGTAGGAGAACCGACTGGTCACCCAGATGGCCCCCAGCACAGCGGCAGCAGTCTGAGAGATAAGAGGGAGGGGTGGTTAGGGAAGAGGACAGGGGACAACACATTGGGAGTGGTGTGAAAGAGAAACACACTCAGTTGTCTGTCCATTGGAGAAGATGCTGAATCACTGTCAGAGTGTGTTGGGTGTGGCCTTGATTGGTATGTTGGCATGAGCCAATAACTAACCACTCAAACATGTCTGCCCTTATCAGATGTTGGTCTTGCTAAAGAGGTAACATAGCATACATGTAAATTGTGAGTGAGGTTGAGGCAATTCAAAAATGTTGTGAATATTGCCTTTTCAAATATAATTTAGAGGAATTCTGAATGGCAGGCACCTTTGAACCACAAGGGGTAGAGTGGTTATAAGTCAATCGTAAAAAGTAATAGCTACCATTAAATCAAGTGACGGTGTGTGTATGTCTGCTTGAGTGTGTGTGTGTGTGTGTGTGTGTGTGTGTGTGTGTGATAATAATGTAATGTGCCAGGCTGTTGATGAATACATACGGGATAGACCAGAGCAGCGATGGTCTGGAACACCAGCCACTGAGGATACACCTCCAGGGTGTTCTGGTGGGCCCTCTGGATGCAGTTAAACACCTGGTGCTTGTCGCTGTACATGGTGGGATACTGGAGAGTAGAGGAGAAACACAGTGAGCAAATCTGGAACATGCATATTCATATACAAGGCTCCTCTATAACTCTATATGTGACTGTATAACTAGACCAGAACAGTTGAGTCCACAGTTAAGCCTCCAGAGCTCAAAGCCAAGAGGTGGCTACTTACCTTGACATCATATTTCTTTCTGGCAGAGCCAACCTGGATCCCGAGGTAAGACAACATGATCCAGCTATAGAGGTAAGTTAATATAACATATCCAAAGCTTGGTGGCAACACCTCTAGAATCTCCATTTGCCTGCAATTTACTTTTACTGGTTCGACTGAGTGTCTGCACGTCTACCGAGGTGTTTCGTGTTCCACCGATTGTGTAATGTTAGGATAAGTAGAGGTTGAAACGGAAATAGAAGTTGTTGCGTATATGTATTCTCGCGATCCACCCACTAATCCAGTTGCATTCTCGCGATACACCTACACATCCAGTTGCATTCTTGTGATACACCCACAAATCCAGTTGCATTCTCGCGATACACCCATAAATCCAGCCGATCACAATGCTCCGGTAAAAAGTAAAGAAACACAAACAAAATATGTAACACACATATTGGCATTTTATTTACTGTTTATTCCATTGGTTTATACACGCCATGTTTTCACGACTGATTTAAATTCGCGTCTGTCTGAATCTGGAACCGATTTACAAATCATCTGGGCTGGTCGTTCATTGAGCATTGACAAACACGATGATGTGGATATCTGCACTTCTGCGCAGCGCCTACGCCAGGCTGACTGTCCTGAGGGAGGAGGATGTTGTGACTGGGGTGGAAACTGTCCGTAGTGACGACGGTTAAACCACGCAAGGAGAGCTGACATTTTCCTCAGAGCAAGCCAGCCAGCGGTCACGACTCTTTGTATTTGTCTCTCTCTCTCTATAAAAAAAACAACATTTCCAGGCATTTTCTTCCTTTTGAATTAACATTTTGACATTAACATTGATATACTTTGTTTAAAAAAAACGTTCTCTTACGAAAAATCCGACTGTTATTCCACCACAGCGCGGCTTGACGGACGTTGAAAACCGAAACTTTAGCTAGCCACCAAAGCTAAGGGTAAGTAGCTGAGCAGAGCGGTTGTAAAGTTTACAATGTAGATATATTTTGTTTTGCAATGTAGCTATTATGGCTATCGCATAAGGAGAAACAGATGCGTTACAATGACAGAGTGTGGCTAGACAAATTACGTACAAACAAATCGATGGAGTTGTTTTAACAGTGAGCTGTTCGGGATACTCTGGTCTGGAAATTTCCAGTAGGCCGCACTTGGTCGGTTGCGTAATTCAGGCCTGTTGCGAGGGCTCAGCGAAACTTTGTTGTGCAACACCAGAACTGCCGGCCTAATCCTGTTATGCTGGCCAGGGAAAGGCCATAGTCCATAACTGACTGGTAATCATATTGTGTTTGTTCCCCACAGATGAAGACTGAAGGAAACGATTCACCCGTCCAAATGGCCCATACCCGTCTGAGTGAGGGAATTACCCTGATCTTTGACCAGGATAACATATCCAACTCTGCCTCTCCCCCTTCCCGCTCTCGCTCTAGGAGCAGCCACCACAGCAGTAGCCACTCCTCAGGCTCCTTTCGCAGAGCCCAGAGACGTGAGGTCCGCAGGGAACGCCACAGGTCCTCATCCTCCACCTCGTCCAGCAGCAGCGGCGGCGGCTCCTCTCGTAAACACCCCAGATCCCGATCACACCCTCGCTGCCACAGAGCCTCCTCCCGTTCCCGCTGCTGCCGCCAACACCGGCACAGAAATGGCCACCGCTCTCCCCCAGGCCACTACCGGGCCCGCTCTCGCTCCTACAGCCCCTCCCCGTCCCCAGACAAGTCGACGCAACGCAGAGGCCACAGGTCCCGCTCCAGGTCGGTTAGCCAGAGGAGGGTCCGTAGAGGTGTGGTGGGCCGGTGCAGGATCTCCAGATCTCCTTCCAGAAGACACGAGACCGACAGAAGCAGATCCAGAACTTCAAGACGCTCAGTCGTCAGCCAGAGCAGAGATGGTAAGGCTCACCATAGGGGATGCTAATGCTAGGGAGTCCAGAAAAAGGAGAAGAGACTTCTGGGCAGTTAAATATTGAGGCTTTTATTAAACAGAATTGATTCCGGAGTCAAACTTTTCTCGGACGCAGCCGGAAGACCTAACTTTTTCAGAGCAGAACACAGTTTTATTGACTTTGTCCGTGGTGCAAACCATTTGTTGTTTTGGGTGATGGGCACTAACAGTTGCCAGTGGTGGTGAGGGGTATTATTTTGGCAATGTGAACCCAGTGTAGTGATTACTGCCTATATATTGTTTCTCAATATTGTAACATTTCTTCTGATTCAGAATGAAACATAATTAATGTGAATATTTCTTATTCTCTCCTCTCCCCAGAAAAGAGGGAACTCCTCAGGACTGCGAAAGCCAATGCCACCCGGGCTCTGAGAGTGGACCAACTGGAACTTCCTGAGAGTGTAAAGGCAATCCTTGGGGAGAGGGAGGAGCTGCCAGTGAAAAGGAGGCTTGCCACACCAGAACCAGAGTCTGAGTCAGAGGAATGGGTGAGACCAGAGCCAGTCCCTCAAAAGAGTCCAACACAGGTGGGTTTCCACAGAAAAACTGGAACACGTTGAACATATCAACCAGTGTCAGGGTTGAAGGCATCACTGTTAGGAGGGATAGGTGTCATGGGTGGAATTGTTCATTATACGGGCCAAAATGAACTGAAAGTTGTCATATTCTAACCGGATCACATTTCAGATGCAGAAGAAGATATCGGCACAATTTCAGGTAGATGTTTGGGTTCATCACCTAAGATGTAGTTTACTATGCACAGGAATAGGTAATTGAAAATGAAGTAATTGTAGACCAAAAAGTGCACTTGACATTTGCGAGTATGGTTTGACAGTATAAAAGTATATAGAGTATATTTTTCAAATTATATAGCTATGAAATCACCTTTTGATTTGATTGAGACCACATCCTACTACGGTTATACTTTTCTGTATTTTAATGTACATGTAGGGTTAATTTATCAAGCAGTTCATGTAGCACAATAGTTAAGCCTATGAATAGACATCTAGTAATAAGGCTCACACCACAACCACACTACCTAGGCCATGTTGAGTCTCTGGTGTAGGACTCTGATTCTGTCAATTTGCTTTTCTGTCCCCCTCACACCCCTGAGGCAACACACATGCTCTGTTTGTATTTATCCCTGTTTTTGTAGATCACATGACAGTGGTCTTCACTCCTCGGCCCCTCGGATTAGGAGAATAAGAACGCAGTCATGTGACACGGGTGACGCCAATGCGTTTGCGTGAAAGGTTGTCTAATGAATGTTGTCATGCTCACAATGCCAATACAAGTCAAGTAACAGTAGCTAGACATTTGACAGAATGGATTGTTTTACTCTACAAGCCTACAATCTAAATTCTCTTACTGAGTTTGTCTTTTATTATTTCTATTCAAATCATAGTACCCCACTTCATCAGTTATGCTACTTGCTCACATTGAATGTGAATGTAGATCAAATTCACTAATAGTTCCAAGTACAACATACTGTATTCCATCTGTGACACTCATACATACAAACTGTACACTCCACATAACAAGCCATTTTAGAAACTCTTGAATTGTTTGTTTGCTTCCAGTTGAAACGGGTACGTTGTTATTTAGCAGAGTCTTCCTCCGACTCGCTGAAGAAGCGCAGGCGTTGGGACTGCGTTATAGTGACTGTGTCCCCCTGACAAGAGAACTTAAAACAGACGAAGAACTCCCCTCCCTCCGTCCGTATGCCAAAGATAAGTTGGTACACAAGCCGTGTGCTGGATGGGGTTTGGAAAACTGCGTCTACATCATGCCACTCAGACAGAGAAGGGATCTTTTTCTTTCTATTTTGGGTTACATTTGTTTTTTGTTATGTTTCTAGATCTAACCTTGTAGCACTCATGTAATGGGTTAGATGTCCAGCTTTTGACATCACAGTGAAGCAAGTGTGCATGGAGAACTACAGTTTTTTTGTTTTTTTTAAGCTTTGTAGAAAATGAAAGGCTGCAGATACATAGCAACGATGCCGATACAGGACCAATGTATTGATAGTTGTGCTTGAGTCAGACTAGAGAGAGCCTGGCATATGCTCTACAGACTGTTTCAGCTCAGCTGATCTGTGGTGTTGTACTCCATTCTAAATGAGCGTCTTTGTCTTGTTTCTCTGCAGCAGGATGATGTGCTGGAGCCTGAGGATGCCCTGAGCCCAAAGACGTCCCCCAAGAGGAAAACCATCTCATTCACGATTCACGTAAGTGCCGCCCCCCCCCCCCAAGTGAGAAAATTGTGTCGTGAACATGCTCGTTTCTTGAGTTGTATTGGTTTCTCCTAATGTGTTCTTTAATTTCCTCACACAGAACTCGGTGGCCAAGCCAACGTCTGTTTTTGTTCCCTCCACCAGTGCAGAGAGTTATGTAACAGCCGGAGTGGAGAGCTTTACGTCAAGCAGAAGGCCGTACGGCCACTGGGTCCCGGTCAGAAAAGTGACTCAGACCTCCCTCTCTCACACCTCTTCCAAGCGCTCACTTACCACATCACGCTAGTGTGGGCAGAGTACATGGAACACTGTCAATACTGTAAATAACGTGTACAGGGGGGGGGGGGGGGGAATTGGGGCCGTCTGATTTCATGGTAGATGTTTTCTTTCAGATATTAAGTGGGAAGAACAGAAGATGTCATTCAGGTGGGATTTCATTATTTGTGGTGTCTAGTGCTATTTAGAGATTCAATAAAGAGATTTCTTCAAAATAAATGCCTTGTGTCCATTGTCTTGACTGTCCTCAGTGAATCCCTAGTAATAAAGGGATAACTAATCACATGTTTTTAGGAGATAAGTCCTTGCATGTACAAATACTCATAGACTGGCTGCATCAAGGACTGGCAGCATGTAGCATTTGACATGTATTACAGAAATATATTGTAGGTGTCCTTCAGTACTTGGCAGTAGCAGTAGTATGCAGATGTACATAACTGCACTGCACATGAGGACCACATAGTGTCAGGGTTGCACCATAGAAGAATGAGAGAAGAACATCCTGATCCTTCTAAATAACAGATGAATGAGTGACTTATGAATACTGGTTGAACCCCACCTTTCAAAACAACTGATAGTATGTGTGTTGTGAAATTGGAGAAATGGTTAATGCCAAGTCAATTGACAAATTGGGAGACTGGCTATTTCGTGTCATGAGTTGTGCTTTGTTGTGCAATTCTACCAGATTGTATACCCCATGCCTTCAATGTTTGAGAAATCTCTTAACCACTTGTTAGATAAGCGACCTGCAGCCCCTCCACAGTGAAGCAACAAGGTCACCTCATGTTCAGTGGTTTTAATTAGTGATTTACTAAGATCCCAGACTCAGATTTCACAGCATAATAAACTTGCATACATACATCCTTCCAGAAGTCACAGCCACACTCAGAACAGTGCTTGTGAATGTGGGGCTTTGGCAGGTGCACTGACAACCACCTCTGTTGAGGGATAGAAAACTTAGTTGAGTGCCAAATTTCTGCTAACACATGACTGCGCTTCTTTGAACATGTTCTTTCCTGAGTTACCTGATATAACCCCAAAATGCATTTATGCTGTGTAACTGGCGAGAAAGTCAGCTACTTTTCTTCAGCTGTATGCTTCTTACTGGAGAGACCCAGTAAACAAATGAATTGGCCTTTATTTTGACAAGATCTTGGCATGTGATTAAAATTCACTGATTAATCGCCTTAGGTAGTGATATGCAACGTTCAGGGGAGTCAGTTAAATCTGATATCCCTGTCTCATGCTTGTTACATCACACCTTACCTTAGCAGTCTTCATGTCTCCATGAAATGCAAATATGAACAGTTGATCTAAGAGTGGCACACCTTTATGAGAGAGGAGAGCCTAGAGTGTACATGGAGAGACAGTGAGGGTAATAACTGCAGTACCTGTGGTAATAACTGGCTTATACACCTTTTATTACTACCTCATCAAAACAATGCATTACTAACTGCTGTTACTTTGAAGTTAGCATAGACTCATACAAAGCACAATCACCCTTTTGTTATTTCAGGTAAGGGAGCGAAAGATAGACAGGTTTGTCTTGTCATCCATGTCTGTCTAGCGGGGTTTCTGCTGCACAATGATTTTCTTATATCATTACTTTCATAAGCATTCATTACTGCATCACTAGCAAGCGTCGAGGCAGGACTAATGTAATCAGTCACACCTCAGGCCTGATATTCTCTCTCTCCTGCTGCCTCCACACGGCATGAGAGCGCCTCCCTCTCCCTCCTCGGCTGGTGTGATTTGGCCACAAGGGAGCTGCAGTCTCTAAATGGGGAACATTCTGGCAATAACACAAAAGACTCTTGACACATCTTAAGCGGAGAAAAAACCCGTTGTGTTTATAGCAGCGCATAAAGGCTTCCATTGTGTGCGGGGCACAGAACGCCTTTTCAGATTGGCTTGAGAAAAATGCTACAAGTCGCCCCTCGGAGGCAAACTTTATTTGATGTTTAATTTTCTCTCCTAATGCCATGGATACCAAGCATCTATTTGGGTTCATCACATGAATTAGATTTTCATTCAAAGACGGCCTGGCCCTGGACCGTTTTAAGGTTTCTAACAATAAAGGTATCTATCACTGTTTAAGAGGTTTCCAATTTATACTCTCTCTTATCCAATCAATCTCCAAAGAGACGACAACTTCCAACAACAGCCATTTGGCTAACCTATCACATTCTCTTCTTATTGTACTGGATGAGGAGCCCTTTCATGTGGTCCTTTTGATGGGAGCACATGAAACAGTAGCCCTGTGGGTCACTGCCAGCTCATTGAGCACATCACTGGTGGTGGAAAGACCCCATAGTGAACAGGCAGGGGGAGGAAAGGCCTAATGGTGTTACCCACTTAGGACCACTAAGGATAACTGCCAATACACAAATGCCAAGGAGGCTTGTGTTTGGCTATGCAGCAGTCTAGTAACACAAACCCAGCAGATTTAGTCTGAAAAAGGTAGGAGACATAAATCACCAACATAAGTGTGAAATAGGAGCTCACTATTGGAGGCAGCCAACCGATACTATTCAAGTATTTATTGTGTTGATGTAATCTCCAGCCAACATCCTCCGGCGAATCAGAGAAAAGTAAATAAACGCAACCTTTACCTGAGAAGAAACCCATCCAGATCTCCTAGTAAATCTCTGCTGTAGAGTCAAATATCAAAGATATGATTTTGTTTACCCCCCCCCCCTCCCTCCCTTACTGTATATCAGGAAATCATAAACAACTTGTGTCACTGTTTCCTTGCACGCTAGCCTTTGAAGGCACCCCCACCCCATCTTATTACCATACCCCATAAGGCTTATTCACAACACATTCATTAATGCAGATGAAACATTACAGAGATGTCTGATTCAAATTAGGACCAGGATCCAGTTCCATTCAGCATGTTTTTGGAGGACCCCCACATCGTAAGGAGCAGGAGAGCTTCTCCTGCTGGCCCGTAGAGGGCGCTCTGATACAGAAGTGGAGAGGACAGGGCAAGGGGGATGGGTGAAGAAGATAGCATCTGTGGGAATCTGTTGACTTGTCTTTCATCTCTTCTTAGGTCACAAGCCTCTCCTGCTCATGTCATACGGCCTGGGGCAAGTTGGCTTAACAGAGATGTGGGCGATAACGATTAAATTGAATTGCTTAATTGTTGGTTTTTATCTTCGCGTGCACCTACACTAACACATTCTTCTGCTGGTACTACTGATAAACATGCTTTACCCTTAAGGTAAATGAGTGTTTCCTTCTCACGCTCACAAAGCGCCCCCCACCCTGATCACACACACAGCAGTCCAAGTGGAAGACCTATAAATCTGCTTGAGAAATGTTTTTTGTGAAGAGGTTTTTAATTTAAAAGAAACTGTAAGAGAACCCCCACTCAAGGGTGGTGGGGTTGAATGTTCGGACATACAATACAAACACATTCATTGCAAGATCATCAAGGAAACCATTCCCACTGATCAAAAATGGCAAAGTAAAAATCCAGAAAAGCATATTTCAGGTATAAAATATGTTGAAAGACATTTCAGAGTCAAAATACAAACTACGACACCAGATACATAGCCTTTCTTTATGACAAACTGAAATGTGGGTTTTCTATAGCCATGGTCCAATCCTGTCACTATAGAGACCAACTATGAATAATGGGGTTCGTTTACAAGTCTCGCTGATGGGAGACATAAGCAGGCAAAACGGAGGCATCCATTAAAATGACCAGGCCGGTTACACAGCTGTGCCTCTCTCCAGATTCTGTTTGATCTCCGCTGTGTATTTGCCGTAGAAACGCTCAGCCTTCTTGTTGAACTTGGCGTTCCTCTCGTTGATGTAGTCGATGTCTGCGTCATCGTTGTAAGCCCTGCGTCGGCTGTACTTGGCCCGCTTCTCGATCCTGCGGAAAAGCGAAGGGGACGGTTAAGAGAGAGAGAGAGAGCGATACAAACCGATAGGCGCACCATCACGCTAACACACTGCATTCAGAGAAAACTCCCAATCTCTCAAAATCATTTCCAAATCACATGGATAGACAAAAACGGGTCCATAATCCCTAAATGAACACAGCGCACATTTTAGAGGCCAAGGCGCTGGTGGAAAACCTTAACACTCTTCTGCTTTAATACACACAGGCGCGCACACGCACGCACACACACACACACACGAACACACAGGCACACACACACAGAGTCAATTTACTAACTCCCAGCCTTTATTTAGTATGTCTTCAAAGCGGAGATGTGCGTCATGCCCTGGCAGCCAGCGCCCTGTCTAATCTCTCACAGGAGCATCACTAACACAAGCCTCCCCAAAATAGCAGAGCAAAGAGGAGAGGAGAGAGAGAGAGACGAGAGAGAGAGAGAGGGGGGGGGGGGGGGGGGGGGGGGGGGGGGCTGGGGGTAATACAACCCAGAGACACATGCACTAGGGACAATTCCGGTCAGGTGAGAGAGAGAGAGAGGGCTGCAGGATTTGACCGTAGCAACATGTAGCATTGCTGCTTGACATTGGTGTGCAACAGGGATTCATACAGTACCAGTCAAAAGTTTGGACACACCTTGCCAAGAGTGTACAAAGCTGTCATCAAAGCAAAAGGTGGCTACTTTGAAGAATCTAAAATATAAACCATATTCTGGTTTGTTTAACACTTTTTTGTTTACTACATAATTCCATGTGTTCCTTCATAGTTTTGATGTCTTCAATATTAATCTACAATGTAGAAAATAATAAAAATAAAGAAAAACCATTGAATGAGAAGGTGTGTCCAAACTTTTGACTGGTACTGTATATACATGTGGCACACCATGCGTCACCCAGATAGGATGATCATAGCAGGACCATAGCAGCCATCCTTGCAGATGCTTCAGAAGTTGTGGTCATTTTGGTTGAGGGTGGGGGGCGGTGAAAACTGGAGATGAGGGCTCATTCACTTGGCTTACTTCCCGCCAAGATATTAGAGAACGACAGAAACAGAAGGAGCGAAAGAGAGAGAGAAAGCCTTCCAGCACCTCCCCTGTAAATGTGTCTTATCAGCCAGGCCCATCACGGCCTTAACACTGGGGCTCATTCAGGGAGATCAGATACGCTGGATCCATGCACGCAAAGGTCTTCCTCTCCCACTTGCTGTGTGAGAGGGCTCTCTCTCTCTCTCCCTCCCCAAAGACCACTCTTTCTTGGCCTCCCGTGCATTGAATGTGGGGGGTCAGAAGAGGACACGATGCTTCTCCATACTGTGTCCTGCACACTTACTGTTTCTCCACATCCTCCACCATGCGGTCGATGCCCTCCTTGGTTGGGACGTGGGTCCCGTGGATCAGGGTGTTCGCCGTGGGGTGGAAGTCCTCGCCACTGTGGAAGAAAGAGAGAGAGAGAGAGAGCAGGAGAGCGAGGTGAATATGCGACACTCATGTCATATCACGACCATCATCCCTGTTGTCATCCATCGCTCCCCGAGTCGAACACGGGCCGCTGGGACGTTGTGCTTTGGGTGCATCTCCTTCACAGCTCGACATGCGGCAGCAATTAAGAGGAGAAACCTGCGGGTGACTGAACTCATCTTCTGGCTGATCCAGAAAACCCACCATAACTAGAACCATGCTGCTCCTCCTCTGTGAGCGTATGCCTCGCATTGAAGCCTTTTTTAAAAGACGTGAAATGGTTCAGTGCGTCTGTGACGATGTCCAAAACCAACCCAGGGGGCAGAAGTGTGTGTGTGTGCGGGGGGGGCACACTGAACATTAAGCGAGCGCTTTGTGCACATGTGACGGGAGAGAAACTGTGTGATAGTGACAACCTCCTTTAAAATAGGAAAATGCTTATGTCTTCCTCAACGGCTGATTTCACGGTAAGCCTGTTAATAGCGGAAATATTTATGGGCCGGCTTACCCTCGAGGAACGGGCGACAGTGTGTGACCGCCTTACTGGAGAGAGCATATCAAAGACATGGGGGGGGGGGGGGGGGGAGAGAGACACTCACCACTCCTCTCTCTGCCTCGCGTAGCCGTCCATGTCGGGTTTGATCTGCTTGGTGAGGCGCTGGTACTGTCGCAGCTGGGCCTCGGCGTAACCTGCGGGCCAATGGCAGCAAACAAGAGGGACTTCTAATTACCAGAACAAACGACAAGCAGGCGCGAGGCCCCCGCGACAAAAACCTGCGTCTGGTTAGGAGAGATGAGGAGCCCCCCCCCCCCCCTCCCACCCGCCTTTTAAGCCCCTCTGGTGATAATTTTCTCCCCAGAGATTTCATTCAGAGAGGTTTTGATGCAACAGATGGCAGCCATATTTGAGGAATGCGGCAATCTTTTTTTTTTTTTTTTTGGCAGATTAAATTGGAGGCAGTTAAAAATGATTTATCCCAAGGGGTCTTTACACGCACCCAGAATTCCTCAGTACATGACTGCTTTGCGGTCGAGTGACAGTACCACCTCCGGTAGCGGGCTTTCATAGTCTAATGTCTACTACATTAGTGACTGGGCCCTAGTACAGCTAAATAGTCTTATTAACCAATCAGGCGCTGTCGCTGACATTAAGCAGTCAAGTCACTCTTTCCCACTTGTTTCTAACAACGACAGGTGAAAATATCATGAGATGGCTGATTGCTAAGTTAAAGGGTTGAAGATCTAAGGGACACCAGGGGAGCTCTCTGAACTCCGGATCGAGGCCCCAGACATGAGGTTGGGACATATCCACATTTTCACACCTTCCTGGCAAAAATACCCAGTTATACACCCCAGTATCAGTCATTTTAAATCCTAAACTGTTGCAAACACAATTTTCACAGGTCTGGCTGTTCTTGGACTCCCTTCTCCATGTGCTCGGGTCAAATCACTTATTGTAATAGCTAGCATTCCCTACTATTCCTATAATTTTCCTTCATTTCTACACCTCTGTGGCCGCTGTAGCTAGTGATGGACCACAAACTGGCCTCAACATTGATAACTGATTGAATAAGAAAATGACTATCTACCCTGAATTAGAGTTGCCATGTCCTGTTTTTTTTGGTTGCCAGAAAAGACTTGATACGATGATCTTAATCTTTCAGAAGAACATAAACATTCTATTTTTCCATGCTCTGATAATCAGTGATTTTTTAAAGCATCACTGATAGGTGTTGACTACAGTATGAACAGTAGTCTCCAAAATAGTCAGACTTTGTAACAAACTACAAAGATGATAGCGATGCATACTCTGGTGTACTGTATTATGGGATATCAACCCAACCCTACCCAGAGATGTTCTATACGAAGGAAATAGGCCACCCCCTTGACTTCCAATTGGTTGTGCAAGAGACAAGTAAGTGTCTGACAGATGTGATTACTAGTACCAATTGTGTCTTTCTTGCGCAGTTTCCCCCGAGCAACGTGCGTGTAAGACTAGAGCTGGAGGCTAGGACAGAGCCCAATAAAGAGTCCCTTTAAGCCATTGCCACTGCTGTGATCTACGATCAAACGGCCACACTAAAAGTTTCTACACACTTCAGTGACATGAAAAACGAAGGAATAGTTCCAAAGTTCCGTATCTTTTGGGATGTGAATTTGTTTTGTCATGCCCTCCTAAAAAACAAAACAAAAAAACAAACAATGTTTGGTCTGTCTCTTCGTAAATAAGAGCGATATGGCTGCTCTGTGAGGCTGCTCTTCCTTTAAAGAGGCTTCGGAGGCCCTGACCTGACGAGGCATCAGGCGTGTGTTGTGTGAGTATTGGCATCTCGGTACAACGACCCTCCTGACCCTTCACCTGAGAACCCCGGGTCAGCGTTCTTCTTCTTCTTCTTTCTCTCCCAGCGCTCAGCATCCTCCGCGCTGATGTCCAGCAGCTTCACCCGGTCATAGTTCTCCCCTTTGGCTGCACACTCCTACACACACACACACACACACACACACACACACACACACACACACACACACACACACACACACACACACACACACACACACACACACACCACGTCACGCCAGAGAACAGCCATACAGTAGAGGATGCCAATACAAAGCCATAGAAGGAAATTAATGAATCTGCAAATGATGTGCTTACAGCTACTTTACCACGATACTTGCCAGCCCATAATATTCACCTTCTATCCTCAACACACACATTACCCTGGGGTATTTGCCCTAGCTAAACTTAACACCCCCCCCCCAATACATCACATCTCATTATGGACCTTGACCTACAAACTAAGCATGTCCACTAACACATTTGCCTGTTCAGCTGGAAATGGCCGCCTCTTTCACATTCATGTCAAAGACAATACTCCATTTAATCATGTGAAAGTGTACCTTTTTCTTTTCATCCGTCATGATTTCCCACTCCAGACGGGCTTTCTTAGCCTCCCAGTTGGACGGCAGCTTCAACCTCTTGTCCTCCTCCACAACTTCCTGGTGATTGAGCTTGCGTGCCTCATTCTACAATGGATCATGTCACAACATACCTCCGGTTAACTCAATTAGTGCCAAGGGTGAATACTAATAGACTAATATATGCCATTTAGCTGACACTTTTATCCAAAGCGACTTGCATTGCAGTGAGTGCATACATTTTTCAGTATCTATGGTCCCAGCAGGAATCGAACCCGCAACCTAGGCGTTGTTAGGGCCATGCTGTACCAACTGAGCCAAAGAGGACCATGAATAAAGTCTCAGAGACCCAAATTGTCATCATTCTAAAGTACCAAGGGTAGGCAATCAACAAGTATTGTTGCTAGGTAAATACCACATAAAATACTTGGCACTCCAGGTGGTGAGGGTACCGGAATTGTTTGGCAGTGAGTTAAACGCAGATGACGGTTCAAGATACAGCATTAGTAGACAAATATGTTTTGCAGCGCTCACTCAATGTTGTACAACTCAACGTAGGTACCGTTGCCAGTATTGTACGTGTGAAATAGGACAAGCAGATCTCACTCACCCTTTTAAAATGCAGTTCTCGGAACTTTCGGAGTCTATCCTCTCTCTTCTGAGATGAAGTACTTTCTGTCGGTTCCTCGTCAGCGCCAGCGGTCGAAGCAGACACCTACGAATAAAAGGATGGAAACACTACTTAAGCTATAGTTAGTTAGCTTGCTAGCTAACGACAACATGTGGGCTAGACATGACTTCGCCTGGATATCAACACAATGATACATATTTATAAAGAAACCTAGATGACTAAACTGGATTACAAAGTGCGTGTTATTTTGTAACTAAAATGCTAATAATAATAGCCAGTTAGCCGCTAAGCTAGCCAGCCCCAACAGACTGTAAACAAAGAGTTGACACGCACCGAAACGAGTCTTCTATTGATTCCAGCAATTCATTATACACATCGTTTTGATCTTTGAAAACTGACAATCGTCGTATTTTTTTATTTTATTTGATCAATTCAACATTTAATTCGTTAAAATCACGAACCTCAGAACAGGACGCCATGGCTGCACTCGACAGGAAGTCGCAATGCCGGATATGACGCAATTGAAGGAATCTGCGTCCCAGTCAGAGGAGAGCTGGTGGATCCTGTCCTGTTGACTCTCAACAGACTCACCAACTCATGTAGACATTCAAACTGCTCAAATAAAAAGAAGAGGAATGACATTTCACTCCCAATCGATGTTCTTTCCAAATCCAAACTCACGATCAGCTAAATTCCTAAATGGTTGGTAAATGATTACATTATATGTAGTATGTATATATGTTACGACCCCTGTGTAAGTACCACCTATATGAACATAGGTTTTAAAAAATAATGGACAATGACTTGTATTGGTCCAGTATGTCATTTGGCGCTATTGCCATTAGTTACAGAAACTATGACAAAAACCTGCTAAATTATGAACAGAGCTATCTGAGCATTCACTGTAAGCATTGCGTCAGCTGTGTGAGAGCCAGAGCTTTTATCGTGACACCATGACAAAAGTCATTGCTTTGCATCTTGTGTTTCATAATAATGTCTTTGTGTTGAAATTATAACCAGACCATCTTGCTCTCTTTTAAAGATGTTTAATCGAACAAAAATATTGCTATATCAATGGAAACAAGCATCACTCACGCAGTGTGATTATGGATATGACTGGAAGTAATAGAATGAAAAGCATGAAAGGTCAAGCGTAAAGTCATACATCAGTTTGCCACACAGAGAGACTGTTTGAAGTCTCAGTTGTCCGTTGTTATAGTCGTTGATTGCACAGAAGGGGCCGCCCATGCAATCAACAATGCAACAATTTTTTCCCACAAAATCTGCATCTAGGCTTCTTGTACATTGAATATCATTTTTAGATCTGATCGGAGGACAAAATTGAAGATTTTGAAAAGCAACTTTAGCATGTTTGACGTGCCAAAATCCATGTACTCCCTGTTCGATTGTGTTATACTAATAGAGTTCTTTCAGAGGATGTAATTAAGTGGAGTTTATAGTCTTAGATTAAAGCATCCTGAGATCACAGGCAATGTTAATGGACTGATGCATTTTCACTGGAAACCAGATGGGAGCACATCACAGCAAAGCAAAACAACACTAAACCAACGGGCAGGGCCCTGCCATCATTGTGTTACAGGAAATAAAAAAAAGAGGGGAAAGTACTTAAAAAAACGACTTTTGAGTTAAATGCAGTAAACCAAGTAAACAGTACCAGCACAAAATGGAGGCTCAGAGACACTCATATTGAAATAGTGAAAGAGAATGCAAAATGACACAGGATCCCTACTCTAGCAAATTGTGGCCTGCGTGAGAGCATCTTTTTTTAAATGTGTGTGTGTGTGTGTGTGTGTGTGTGTGTGTGTGGCTCCTCTTTCTTGTTACCCAAGAGCCATAAATCTCTTTCCAAATGTTGTTTCCATATCTTTCAAGATATTCATTATTATCACATACACATAAACACATGTCAACCAATCACTCCCCTCAGGAGTCCTCCATTGAAAATAACTAGAAAAATCAATGTACACTAGATGTTTCCACAGAGAGTCCATCCCAGTCTCAATGTTGGGCCTCTTTCTCTTTTGGTTCCTCTTGAATAAATCACCCTGTCCTGGAGAGCTGTAAAGACTGATTAAAGAAACGCACTCTGGACCATTAGTTTAATCAGACTGTTTGGCCATCAGCTTTAGAGAAAACATATCACACACACAATCACTCCAACCGCCGAGAGGACACCCATATTGTGTTTACCCAAAGTGTCTATCTGCACAAAAGGCCCGTCTCACACACACTGGAGGAATCTGAGTGTGTGTGGTACTGTACTGTTACCAGCCCATTTCTTAAGTTACCAGCCCATTTCTTAAGTTACCAGCCCATCTCTTAAGGATGTGGCTTAGGGAGATAATGATGCCAATCTCTACTTGTGTCAGTGTCCTCCATGAGCATGTAGGACCCAGCAGGGGAGTAGGGCCCAGCAGTTTATAGGACCTCTAGGAACCCTAACTGGCCCTGGGGCCCACCACCCTCCAATAGAAAGACTCAGCAGTTCTGTCACTGCCCGTTAAGGGATATCAAGCCCCTACTACAGTAAGAGATGGGACTACTATGGGTTTGGGCCACCCACAAAAATGCTGAACCACCACTCTTCA
Organism: Argentina silus; assembly: GCF_951799395.1. Lineage (NCBI taxonomy): Eukaryota > Metazoa > Chordata > Actinopteri > Argentiniformes > Argentinidae > Argentina > Argentina silus. The sequence continues at coordinate 10,060,101 of NC_139667.1, forward strand.
ATATTAACTTTTCCAGTCAGGCAGATCAGGCCTGAAATAGAGTAAGATGATATGTGCAAATAAATGGTGCTATAGGGGCAAGTTTATGAATGCGACACATGGCTTCACTGTGCCTCGTAATCTCTCCTCATTCATCAAACTGCACATGATACTGGGCCAATGTGCTATCCACTGCTATGAGCTATGTTTTTGCACATGAGGAAATGCATTTGGCTTGTGCCGTTATCTTGCTGTAATAACCCCCCCCCCCCCCACCCCTGTTCCTATACACCAGTGATACCACTCCGGGGGCAGGGCCTCTCAGCACCAGCAGCTGCCTCACATCTGGAACTTAATATAAACATCATGGCCAATAAAATCATTCCATTTCCTTAATTACTATTCCTGTCATTTCCGCACTAAATGAAAAGTTATTAATTCGGGGCCAACACAAACATGCTTCTTCAATATGAGGAGCTGCTCCTGAAGCTCCACCACCCCGACTACAGGCCGCTGTCACTGGACTGGAAACAAGGCTCCTGCCCCCCCCCCCCCCATGTGTGTGTGTGGATATGAGAGGCCATGATTCTGCATACATTACTGGAACACCAAATGGCGTCTTGTTTTCCATCCCATTCAAATCCTTCAGGGATGCCAGTAAAACCATGACAGGCGCAACCGCTCTCGTTTCTTCTCTCACTCCTTATTGCTCCTTTACCCCGTCTCCCCGTCTCCCCGTCTCCCCCCCCCCATCTCTCTCTTCCTCCATCCCTTGTTCTTTCACTGCTTCTCAGTGTGTTCAACACATGCCGTTACTGATTGCCCTGCTGCCTTTCTCTCATCGGCAATTCTCCTCTCTTCCCTTCCATCTGCTTTTTCTCTCCCTCATTCCTTTCACACACTCCCCCCCTCCCACCCCCCCTTGTATGTTACAGAGGTTGCTATAGATCACTAGTTGTTCCCTGGTGTTGACAAGGCCCTGATGTATACAGTATCTGTCTATAAAGTTGGGGGTGTTAAAGCTACTCTCCTTATCGCCTTTAGGAAAAATCACAAGCCCTCACAAGCCAGCATCATATGTCACCATGAAAAATGATAAACGAAGACGTTGTTGTGAACTCTCAAAAGTCGGAATTCTTCCCATTCTTCCCAGATTTCATGGCTCCGGCAGCATATATCTGTCATTGTAAAGCATATAACACCAAATGTATCTTTGTGTCTGTGTAAATGGTGATGTATATGGATGCCTTCATTAACTCACAAGGTCATTTCATCCCTGAAAGCTACGGTGAAGGTGCCCTGGCATTAGAGCCTCCTACTCTATATGATTTGATTTGAGCATGTTACTGTCTGTGAGTGAAAGAGGATTTAGTGAGAAATACGTACACAAAGATGGATGTATGCACTCAAATACCGCTGGTTGTGTAGTCAATGCTCTCCCTGCACCACACACACAATTAAACTCCCAATTAAGAGCCATTATGGTTTTTCCACCAGGAGCGTCCACAGAGGGAGCAGCCCCATGGTCTGAACATTGTGGCCACACTGATGTCTCCTGTGCTGTCATCCAAAGGAACTCACACTCATCCACAAACTTTATGGTTGTAATTACTGATCAAAATTAAAGTGAGTGAGCAGCCCAAACTCAAGTGGATGGAAAGCAATAAAAGTGTTAGTGTTTCCTGTAAATAGAGCTATTAGAGTGATTTGAGAGAGATATCCCTCTGTAGGAGAGATGAATAGGGTCTATATGTTTGGGAATAGTGAACCATGGACATTTCCTTGATGTTGGGCAGTTATGGGGAGTGGGAGAGAACATAACCACAAGAGGGCGACATACAACGGAATGTCTAATACATCACTATGTTTTCCAGTCAAACCTGTATGACACATGATACAAACAGTGCAGCACGACTCACACTTAGGTGCTTTGACACAACCTCTGCAACCCTTCACATCTGTTGAGAAGCATCCTCTCACATGTTCCTCTCCGTACACTGATGATAACATGCCCAAGTTCAATAAGGGTGTCTTCGACTTGTGCTTGGCCAAAAAGTGTCATGCGTTTCCGCCTCTGAGTTCTCATCCTCTTTCCCTATGACCTTAATTAGATAGTGCAGTTCACACTTGGCCCAACAATACTCTGTTGTGGAGGGCTGCTTTAGGAAGTGGCCTAGCCAACAGCCTGTGGACTCACAGCTGTGTGGAGAACAGTCCGTCCTATCTGTCCTTCGGTTAACACAGAAAATCAGGCCCCGAGATCAAAAAAACCTTGCAACGCACGCACGCATGCATGCACGCACGCACGCACGCACGCACACTGTAGTTTCGTCATTCCTCCCATCAGATGCTTGGAGCACTGACAATCCATTCAACACGGGAAAAAAAACCCTTTTATCTAATAGTACCCGGGCACATCTTTGATCTTTAAGTGGTAAACAGGATCTTTCTTAAAGCACAATGATATCAATGATTGTGTGAGTCTTTCACACGTTAAAGAGGCACATGATATCTGGTTGAATGTTTGCAAGGTGACTGGACAAGGATCTGCCTTTCCAGCAGTTTCCAATGACATCACCATGTTTCCAACGAACTTGTATCCCCATTTATTGTTTCTACACAGTTCTTTTGTACTTTACTTCAAATGTACTCCCTCACCATTGTCTGTCTGTACCTTCAATCGCTACTGTCTGCCTAGCACACAGCTCTGCAGATGTGCTGCCATCTACAGCAGTTATGGATCATCAGAAGCAGACTGACACAGGGGACCCCTGAACAGAGAAAACAATGTCTGACAGTCCAGAGTCTGTGACCTGTTGGACTTTCTGCCCCACCTAGTCTCTCTCCAGACCCTCTCCATGATGTAGAGGTTGTGGGTTTTGTGTGTGAATGAATGAGGTGTTTCCCCTAAAGTGGGTTCTAATCTGCCCCATTAGGGAGAGGGACATGTGAAGAGGTCCGTGAGAATTCAGTGTGCAAGGCACGTTTTACTCCTGATACAGTACATGAGGGGAAAAGGCCGGTCTATGCAAGCCGGCAGACTGAGAGAAAGAGGGGAGGAATGAGAGAGAGAGAGAGAGAACAAGAAAAAGAGGAAGAGGAAGAGAGAACAAAAATAGAGAGAAAGAGAGAGAACAAGAAAATGAGAGAGAGTGTCTGTGTGTGAGAGAAAATTGTGTAAACAGAGTGCAGAAACCAGATATCCTCCCAATCACAAGGTAATAGAGGGAAGGGAATGCGTTTAGCAGAGTCCATTAAAGCCTAGGAGGCCTCAGAGGGAGAGGCTGGAGTTGGGTCCTATGGTATGGAGGTGTGTACATACACTACTGTAACTACAGCCTGGGAGTGAATAATGGCCTGGGGTGTTTTCAGACACACACTCTCTCTCGTGAGTCCAGTCAGCCTCGTATGATGAAGTTACAGCGGAGCGGGGAGTAAGTGAGCCCCATTGAGGAGAGAGATGGCCGTCTCTTCTTGCAGACGAATGTAATTTCAGATCATATTGCAGCGGAAGCACCAACTGACAGAGGAAGAATCTTATCGAATTCACCTCAGAGATCACAATATTATTGAGCCTTGTTTATAAACACACATTCAGGATGCTTCGGTGGGGGGGGGGGGGGGGGGGTATAGTTTATGGACATGCACTAGCTCTGTGGATCTGAAACAGGACCAAAAACAGCTTCCGTGTCGTTGAAGCTGTTCCCATACTATTTTGATGGGTGCCCTAGTATACGCTTCACGAAAAAAAAAAAAAAAAAAAAGAATCGGAATTTAACCTTTAAAACAAAGAGCAAAAAAACTAAAACTGAGGAGGAAAGCAAGTGAAATGAAAGGTGTTCCCGGTAAACCCCATGTGATCGTACGCCGGAGTGGTTGAGCTTTAGCCATAAGTCCCGCTCATTTGCCTCATCTGCGATCCAACATCCACTCTTTCCTCTCCTGTCATTCATTGCACCCCCCATGTTTTTTTCCTCCTCTGATGGTAAACTGGTTCTTGGCTCCTCCCATGCTATGCCATCACCATTATAATGCCATCGCCATTGCGTGCCAAGCTGTGGCGTATGATGTCACTCCCCCCCCCCCCTTTGGTCACAGTGGTTTGTGCTTGGCCACGGGTGGCTGTGACAATTTGTGCCCCACTAGGAAGCCTGGTGTCTGCCAACCTGGCATCCTGCCATCGTACACGCCCCCCCCCCCCCCTCCTCCCCCTCCTCCCCACCTCCAGGGGTGAAAACCCCTTGAGGCCCCTGGGTAGTTTAATATGGTTTGTCTGGAAATGTCCACACTCAGTGCCAGCTATTGCCTCTGCCCAGTTCTCTTCCTCCTCCCACTGTTCACCGTCCTCTCTTCCCCCTCTTCCTCCTCTTCCTCCTCCCCTCTCATTTACTCCGGGGCTTTGTAGTTGTGTTGCGAGGCGGAGCGGTGCAGTGTGGAGGCGGGGCAGAGCCGTGTGCTCACTAGGCCTGTTGGGGGGGGGGGGGGGGTGATGGATGGCTTCTGGAGGGGAAACGCAGAATGCTGGCGATGAGAGAATGTGGAAATGGACGGATGGCACGACGCCCGCTTGGCCCGGCCCACTCTGGGTTCTGTTAAAAACGGCCTTTCTTCCTCTGCCAGGGGGTGGGGGGGGGGGGCGGGGGAAGGAGGGCAGGGGGGGCGGGGGCAGTATACAGGGAGGGTGGGTGGACACAGGGCTGGGATCAAACAGTTCAGAGGCAATGAGGGGTGGTGGTGGTGGTGGTGGTTGAAGGGGTCGAGTTGGGGGGGGGGGGGTCAATTTGACTGGACAGTTTTAATTTGGTTCAGATTGATCATGCCAGAAACCTCCCCTCCATTCCTTTCTCCTCCTTTCTCCTCCCAGCCACCGGGGGCTGCTCTCTGGGCCGGGGTATTGAAGCCATTAACACGAGATACCTAAAGATAGCTTGTTAGCTCATTAGCTAGTTAGCTAGTCAGCTTCTGTGTTTCATTTCCTCCCTTGATACGAATCACTGATTGACGACATACGTTGGATCCCATAAAGCGCCTTCCCTACAACAATGTGCTCCTGTTAGCCTGCAGACGCTAGATCTAGCCACGCGTTCCCAAAATAGGATTTGTCAATAAGCCTGTCTATCTGAGGTTGGGGGAATCTGGCATGTGGGCAATGTTGGTACATACTGCACATCTCTATGGTTGAGAGAGAGAGGATGCAGATGCCCTTAGCTGTCTCTTCTTCGGTGGTGTCCCGTCCTTCAGTCCTCCCAGCCACGTCTGTGGGTTCTGGGTGGGAAACCAAACCCCAGAGAGGTGGTTGGTTGAAGACTGGGGAGAAAACCGCCCACTGCTCACTGGGTCAGATACCGGAGGCAGGAGAACAGAGTGATGATTTGGAGGTTTTGGTCCGATAGCTTCCTTATGTCATTGTCCCGGTCTGAAAACATTGGTCTGTTTTACACCCACGCCTGGAGAGAGGGAGAGAGAGAGAGAGAGAGAGAGAGAGAGAGAGAGGAGGGAGGGATCAGAGAGAGGGAGGGAGAGAGAGAGGGAGGGAAGGACAGAGAGAGGGAGGGAGAGAGGGAGAAAGAGAGGGAGGGAGGGACAGAGAGATGGAGGGAGAGAGGGAGAAAGAGGGAGAGAGGGAGGGAAGGACAGAGAGAGGGAGGGAGAGTGGGAGGGAGAGAGGGAGAAAGAGGGAGAGTGGGACAGAGAGAGAGAGAAAGAGAAGGAGAGAGGGACAGAGAGATGGAGGGAGAAAGAGAGAAAGAGGGAGAGAGGGAGAAAGAGAGGGAGGGAGGGACAGAGAGAAGGAGGGAGAGAGGGAGAAAGAGAGGGAGGGAGGGACAGAGAGAAGGAGGGATGAACAGAAAGAGGGAGAGAGGGACAGAGAGAGGGAGGGAAAGAGGGAGAAAGAGGGAGGAAGGGACAGAGAGAAGGAGGGATGAACAGAAAGAGGGAGGTTGTGGGTGGAGTACAGAGTGTGAGATAGGAGAGACTCCAGTGATAACATTGTTCTGTTTCTTAATGAAGTACCCAGATGGCATGAAATGGCAGTGCATGATCGAAATTAAATGTCAATTATGGCATTAAATGAATAATGGGACGAAATATGACAAAAATAATTTGCACATGTTACAGTTTGATGGGCAGAGTTGAAGAAATGAATACGGCTAATTGTGTTGACTATATTTCCCATCAGTGACTGAATTTATCCAAGTTTATACAAGGATCTTGAATGTACCTCTAAGTACTGTGCAGTGCACCATTTGAAATGGTTACCTACAGTATATTGGTTTTTAACATTATACATTAAGGAGTATCCCTTTAAATTCACCCGTGGTCGCTCTCCCTCCCACAATTAAAACATTGTATGTTCCAAATTTTTCCAACTGAAGCATAACATGTTTGCATGACAGAAACATCAGTGTCTGTCAATGATATAAACCAGTATTTGACTACACCTCTGAAATTCGACCGTATTTCATCGAGAATGACACGGTTTGGGATCCATAATCAATGTAATTTTTAACTTATTCTGCTGTTGCTCTTACCCTCCTCTTTTTTTTCATTATTTTTTTTTTTTTTTTTTTTTTTACAGTTGAATGCAGTTTATTGGCCTCGCCTTCCTGTTCTGAGGCAGCAAGGCCTTGCCAGTCGTCGTGGTTACTATAAAAACTAATCATTTCAATTTCCTTGTATCTTATTTCGTTCATTTACTTTAATCACAGTCTATGGGAGGCGCCAATGTTTCCCCATGAGTGGCGTCTGCTAAAGTGAGCAGAAATGCCGAGAGGGCGTTTTGAGTTGGCACCGAGGCAGGCTAAGACATCCACACGGCTGGGTTTAATGACTGTGCTGCTGGGGATCTGACTGCGATTAGGGCTCATCTCAAAAGATCTGGATGCCCGTTTGATGTTGCGAATGTTACAAATGAAATAAAAGGGTCAGTCTGAGAGAAATGTGGGCATGTGGTTTTGGTCAGTTAGAGCGGGCTAACTTTCCAAACTGATAGGGGGGGGGGAGGGGGGGGGTGGCTTGATCTGCGTTTTCAAACCCTGCACTTCAAACTTAGTGAGAAAGAGAGAGAGAGAGAGAGAGAGAGAGAGAGAGAATCAGAATGGGAATGAGAGTGAGAGATAAAGAGAGAGAAAGAGAGAGAGACAGAGAGAGAGAAAGAGAGAGAGAGAGAGAGAGAGAGAGAGAGAGAGAGAGAGAGAGAGAGAGAGAGTGGCAAACCAAGGCCATGAGTGTTAGCCCTCTAGGATGGCAGTGAGGTCGTATCAGGCCAGTGAATGATTATGGCCTCCGTCTGGGAAATTAATTAACAATGATTCAGACAGGAAACCAGAACCAGAGCTCAGGTCTGCTTTCATGTCTCATTCCATTTTCCAAGAGAAACCTCATTTTTCATTATTTATTCTTTTCATCCAAGCTCACTCGAAGTTCATCGATATTGTGCGCGGGGGGGGGCGGGAAACATTGTCCAACCCTAAACAAGGAAAGGACTCTGACAGTGTGATACGTTTTTGTTGAAATGTCGCATATTTTTCGCGTATTGTTGGAGATGGGAGGTGGACCAAACCTCCGTCCCCCTGTCACGGCACCACACAGAACGCAGGCCCCGTTAACCACACCTCCAGGCGTAACAGTAATGACCCTCGGGGACTGTGGCAGAGACGGAGAGGAAAGTGGACACAAGTGTTTTATGATCTGGCACCACGGTGAACAAAGCAAGTAATCGCCAGACACAGAGGAGCAGGTAGTTTCACTTAACCCCTGTTCTGGGGCCGAGCGCTGCCCTAACGTGAAGCACATGGTCTAGCCGCTCCACATGAGAGGGGAGAGAGGCTGGCCCCCCCTGCCTGCTGCTATAACCCCCCCCCCACCCCCTCCGCCCCTCTGTCCCGGGCATCCTCCACCCTCAGCTGATCCATCTCTCTCAGAGCCGACAGGGGGCCTCTGGCCACTCCACCGCAGAGAGAGAGAGAGAGAGAGAGAGAGTGAGAGAGAGAGAGAGAGAGAGAGAGAGGGAGAGAGAGAGAGAGAGAGAGAGAGAGAGAGAGAGAGAGAGAGATGGAGAAAGTGAGAGAGAGACAGAGACAAAGAGAGAGAGAAAGAGAGAGAGAGAGAGAGGGGGGGGGATGAAACATCTACACAGCCTAATAGAGGATGACAGGTCAGCCGAACCCCCAAAACTCACTCTGATGCCCCCACTGCATTGTGGTCGATGCTAAAGAGGGTGTCGCGAAGGAAAACCAAGAAAACGACACTCTGTTCTATCCCACAGTAGCTGCGCTCCTAATCCTACTGTAGCAGCCACTCAAGTGACAGAGCCCACACAGCCAAGTTCTGTACGGAAACACAGAGGAGAGTCACAACCCTGGTTGGTGTGAGGGGCTTTACCTGTAAGTTGAAATGGAGCAGGAAGCATACATCTCCACAGCTGTGGTCTGCTGTTTACTGGATATCTGTGGCCTGTGGGTTTTCCCCTCTCCCATTAGTGTGTTTGGTGTTGTTAGCATGCCGATTGGCCTACGGTAAATGCTCCTTGCTGGTCGGCCACTCTGGAAGGCACTGTGGCCGCAGAAACCCCTGAGATGGTATAGGATGGATATAGTGTGTGTACGAGAGTGTGTATGAATGCACTATATATTTGTGTGTGTGTGCGTGCGTGTGTGTGTGTGTGTGTGTGTGAGTTTATGTATGTATGTGAGTGTGTGTGCGAGAAAGTGTATCTATACATGTAAGCTTAATATAGGTGTGTGTATGTGGTGTGTGTGTGTGGGTATCCGTGTGTGTGTGTGTGTGTGTGTGTACATGCAAGCATGTGTGTGCGTGTCGATGAGAAAGCGTGCGTGCCTATGGATGTGTGAGTATGTGTCTACGACCATGTATAACACACGCGTGTACACCGTACCTGTGTGAGTGTGTGTGTGTGTGTGTGTGTGTGTGTGTGTGTGTTTGTGCGTGCGCGTGTGTGTGTAAGCAGAGGGTCAGGGTCCGTGGCAGTGACCACCATCCATCTCTGAGGCCTAGCTGCCTGCCCAGGTTCACTCCTTCTCTGGCCCAGTATCAGGTTCCCCCATGTGGTTCCGCTTAGACCGCCAAGGTTACAATCTGTCTCCTGTCGGCCGGGCCACAGACAGACCAGCAGGCCACAGACCTGGGGTGGAGGAGGATGGCAGAACGACCCAATAATACTCGGGCTCACATGAGACACTTCATGGTGAACAGCTAGGCTGCCCGCTCCAAGTGAAAGTGTTGTTCATAGATCATCCCATGTACTCCAGGCTGAGCTCGTTTGCATGTTAGTGCAGATAGAAGTTGCAGTTAAAACATTTAAATAACATGCTCACCGAGCAGGTCAGGTTATCTGCTGGAATGGTATTGTGTACGTTCACAGTACAGGGACTTGGCGAGAGGGTCAAAAGGGTGAGGAGGGTGATCTGATGGAGCGCTATTTACATTCACATTTACATTTATGGCATTTAGCAGACGCCTTTATCCAAAGCGACTTTCAACAAATACATTTGTTTAAGTTAGTGAATCATCTATCCAACAGTCATCATAAGACAAAGTAATCAATGCTCACACAGGGGCCATAGGGAGTCACAATGCTAGAATAATTTCTTTTTAATTTTTAATTTTTTTAATTAACATTTAGACACCTTTATAACACATTTAGAACTGATAATCCGTCCATATAAAAATAATTCAGTCCTGTGAGTGTCTCATCACAGGACTAAATACCAGTAATCACCAGTAACACAAGTAATCAATGCTCACACCAGGGGCCATTGGCAGTCGTAATGCCAGAAGCCCTTTTTTTTTTTTTTTTTTAATTACCAGGAGAGAACTAGTAGAGTCAGCGTGGCGTGAAACAAACGTGGAGGTTTGTGACCAAGCTGGCCGTACAACGATGAGACATTATCGCGGTTAAAACAGTTAAGGGGATTCAGAGAGTGTCCAGCGAGTCCAGTCTTCCCCACAACGGTGCGATCACAATATTGCTCTCACGATATTGCTCTCCATCAAATCACCCACACCAAAACCCCAACATTTTCTCCCTTTTGTGAAAATGACACACTCTCTCCACGTGGGCCTCCATGTCCCTCCCTCCTGCAGCACTTCCAGCGTATCACTTTGTGTTCTTATTGATGAGCCCTGACAAACAGCCACTCTAATACAGCAGAGGAGGGAAATCTGATCCCTGCGCTTCAGCCTTCAGAAATATGAAAAACAAAAGGACTGCTTCAGGGTTTCGCTCTCTGCCCTGCCTTTCCACGACATAATGGCAGGCCTTAATTTCTCCTTCCAGTCATGGAATATGATAATTCTCTTATTTGCAAGAAATGCCAATTGCTCAACTCAGACACATAATCATTGGGGAGGAAAGGAGAAGCTACCTGTGTAATGTGCTTAACAGATATTAACCTGGTTAGCTGCAGGCACTGTTTGAAAATGAGAAAGTGCTGGGGGTCAAAATCAATTTCCCTTTGTCCAAATTACTCCCTCTCTGGCTTAGGATTTCACCTAAATGGCCAAACCTTAAAACACTGATACTAATTCTATCATATTAGAGACTCAGTCATATAGTTCAAGTTATTGTTAATGCTATTTGCTTTATTTATTGATGTACTGAGACAGCTCCAAAGCTGGGGGAGTAGGGAGTTCTGTTACTGCTGTGTGTGTTTGTGCATGTCAGAATCACAATCACAATCAGAATTCTTTTATTTGGCCAAGTATATTTGCATATACAGGAAATTGACTTGGTGAGGTTGGTGCATGGACATAAAAAAAACAAATAGCAAATATTGACAAGAAATTTACAAAAATGGGATAGCTTATCCTGGAGGAGATCTGGGGAAGTGGAATCACAATTAAAGACTATAAACAAACAAAGAAGTGTGCCCCAACACACCGTATGAGGCGCCATATGTGTCTGTGTGTGTGTGTGTGTGTGTGTGTGTGTGTGTGTGTGTGTGTGTGTGTGTGTGTTGTGAAATGGTTGTTTGTTATGTATTGAGGACATCCAGGCCTCCAACAATGTTTACTGAGTGTGTGTGTGTTTGAACACTGCATATGTGAGTGTGCATGTGTGCATTTGTATGTGTTAGGCTGTGTGTGTTCGTTATGTAGTGTGTGTGTGCATCCGGCTGTGCGTATGTCAGGCTATAGATCTGTGGATTCTGGGCAGGGTGGGCCTGTGGCTGCGGGTGGACCACCTGGACAAGCCACATCATAAACAACAGAGGTGTGTCAGCTTCTGTATGGCCATGACCACACAGGCTACTCAGGCTCGACCTGCACTCTGCCATTATCTCTCTGGACATCCTGCATGAGGAGTGACCTCCAAACACCAGGGCCTCACTCCAAACTGCACCATTCCACTTCATCAAACCACCAGGCAGGATACAGTGTTGGACAGAAACATTCAAAAAATGCACCACCAGGTGTCTTATGCTGATCTTATTGACCTTATTGGTTTCGTTGTTTAAAAGTGATTCATGCATACCAAAATGGCTGCCCTCCACCCCCCCCCCCCCCCCCCACCACACACACACAAATACACACACACACACGCACTCACGCACGCACGCACGCACGCACGCACATGCACACACACACGCACAACAACCCCTTAGCTTATTCCCAGGGCTTGACAGTCATATTACATAGCTGGTGCAGATATGATTTATCGGTTTGGCCCCTTCCCCCGCCGAGCGGGTCATCCTAACAACCTTTGTCAGCTCTTTAGGCGTGAAGAAGGTATATTGTAACCATTTGGGCAGAAACGGGCCGGCTTTCCCGATATTGACTCAAACACAATGAGGGGAGAAGGAGGGGCGGCGTGGAATAAAGTGACACTAATGGAACACTGATGACAAAACAAGGCGCGCGCAGGGACCACTTTCCAGCCTTTTTAATTCTTAATGCCGCTGCCTCAGGTTTCCACATGTCTTGGGTCGAGGCAACGGCCCGTGCCTCAGAGGATCTGCCCCGGGATTAAGATTTCCTCGCAAGGAAATGGTCACGTGATTTACTGTTGCTGGAGAAGCGCTACAGGTCCCTGCCCGCGTGGAGGGAGGTATAAAATGACGAAAAAACACGGCTCTCTCGAAGGAACCGCCACACCGCGCTCCACCTCCTGGGTCGGGATTGGCTGTATCGTGACCGGGCTGGGGGATCGCAGCGTCACCCTATACTTTGAAAACACACTTTGATGGTAATTAAATATTAATGGGGGAATCATACGCTGAGAGCTGGATCCCCGTTACATGGAACATGCAAATCGCTCCAATTGGCGAGCCAACTGAAATAGCAGTTGTGTAAATATAGATATGAACATGATTATCTGAAATATAATTTCGACTCACAAAACCCACAGTGAGGTAAAAAAAAGACCAAAAATATAGACTATAACATGATGACTTTAATTCGCATCAATGTAGCTTACTGTGCAATGTAGCCTACTTTTTTTATGCCGTTGTGTGTGCATGACCTTGAACATAATCTATCGTACAATAGCCTACCTTTTAGGGTGACTTGTCACTAAAGCCTGGCATCTTCTCTGCTTTCCCAAATTTCAGCTTCAAATCCCATATAGGCTATTGCACTGACAATAGGTCAGTGTGTGAATGACAGCGAGAAGAAGCATGGCTCAAAATACATCTTCTCTCACTCCCTCCAACTCTCTCTTTCTCCTCCCCCTCCCTCTCCATCACTCCCTCTCTCTCTCTTTATAAACAGGAATGGTTTCCCCCCATAGGAAAACATCCTCCTTCCCCACCCCCCCCCCCCTCTCTCTCTCCCTCTCCCTGTGTCTGTCAGCGATTCTGTGTGGGCCTGGACTCAACTCAGTCTCCAGCCCAAAATATCCCTTCCTGGTTTCTGTGACTGAGCTGGCCCGCGCAGACCACAGGCACACAGCCCCAGAACACAGGCCAAGTCAGCCACAGCTCCATCCATTCATTCATCAGGACAAAATAGACCAGGCAAAACAACTGACACAAAGCAGAGCCCCTTGATACTCTCAATGGAGATCCTGAAACACAGGAATGTGTTCAATCCAACCTGTTATGTGGATGTTTCTGGAAACAAACAAAAAACAGACACTCTATTCCCATAGAGCAGGACAACGTGTTTGAGTTCCAGCAATACAGAGTTGAGTTCCATTGTGTTCCAAAGTAAACGCTGATCCAGAGAGGCATTCCCGCACCGCGATTCCAATGTTGTTTTGTCTCACGGCGGACACACCTGGATCGCGGCTTTGATTGAACAGCCGGTGAAGCCGGTGACGGCTCTCTGCGTGGGAGAAATTCATTACCTGGCAGAGAGCTGTCTCATCAGGATGATTAATTCCCCTGTGAAGCTGTGTGCGATAAGCATCGTCTGGTCACACCGCGCCACAGACCAGCCTTTATCTCCCAGATCAGACCTGGAGGAGGAGTAGGAGTGCTGGAGGGAGACATATAAAACACAGTCGGAGAGAGTTTAATTGCAGTAGTATTGTTTAATAAAGACAGCTATTTGTCTGCATTCCTTTCCTGCTGTTGACTGGGTACACTTCCCCGCTGTGAGGAATGCCAGGCCGGGCGACAGCCTTACGTGTGGGCAACATTCACACACATTCCATTCCCCTCATCTGCCAACAGACAGACAGCCCTGTGCCAAATCATATGATGTATGTGTGTGTGTGTGTGTGTGTGTGTGTGTATGTGTGTGTGTGTGTGTGTGTGTTCATGTGTTTGTGTGTTTATATCTGTGTGTTTATATATGAGTGTGTTTGAGTTAAGAATGTGTATGTATTTGTGTGTGTGTGTGTGTGTGTGTGTGTGTGTGTGTATGTGAGTTTGTATATGTGTGTGGGAGAGATTGTGTGTTGCATGCCAGTGTATGTGTGTGTGTGTGTGTGTGTGTGTGTGTGTCCATGTGTAAACAGCTGGCAGGCCTGACTGTGGTGCTGTGTACACAGAAGTGAAGGTATTCTGGCTGAGGTTAGTGGGTAGGTGGGGGGCGCTGACCTGAATGAAGCATTTATAGGAGACAGTTAAAAATACCCCTGAGCGCAGCTAGTGGGGCTAGCAGGGCTGTAGCAGCTAATGCCACTTGACTGGGGCCAACCAAACCTGCTCGCCACACACATCTCACATGAACCACTTATTTCAGGCCTGATCTGGGCTGCAGCCTGCAATAACAAACCTGATGTAAGATAATGGTTAACCAAAAGTATGAGAGGAGGGAGAAAAATCCTCCCACACAACAAGGCGTTTGGGTTCATTATGGTTGCACACGAAATCGTTTGATATGATGATGCTGCAATGTAGCTGACTAGCTGTCTCACTACCATCACCTTTTAAGGTGCCCATAATAATAATTAAAAAAAATAAATAATAATAATTACAATAAACAAAGAAACTAAACAAATTAGGGAACAATTCACAAACAGCATTATACAACACAATTCAAAATAAAGCAAAGACAATGAGGTAACATCAGATAGAGAACAGAAACACATACACATTTCTAACTACAATAAGGCACATAGTTACATAATGACATAGATTCATATATTTTCTTACATTTTGAGACAAGTTTTTCATAAATTTGAAGGATTTAAAAATGTGTAAAATGAATTAAAAAGGTGAAAGAGAGTTTGATACTTTTGCAAACGTGAGTATGATAATACCCATTTGTTCCAAACCAGCCTTGTGTCAGCCCTAAAACTACCAACTAATATATACATTTTGTGGGAGCAGCACATATAAATCACCAAAAATCTTATGTTTAATAATATCATGAATTAACTTGTTGTCACATATTTTTTTTTTATTTTATTTTTTTTAAATATCTGTACATGATTATCTTTCAAAATGGGCATGGATGCCGCCACATTACCGTATTGTAGGGTGTGTTGTACCAGATATATCAAAGGAGTGGGGACAGCTTTACAAATGTTGTTATATTCTCTATTACTGACATTCACATTGTAATAAGCAATGACGTCATTGTCAGACAAGAACATTCCATTATCATTCATAAGGTCATATATAAAAATGATGTTTTTTCAGGTTTAAATAACAATTTTCTGTTAAGAGTTGTAACTCTATTATTCTACAATGTAAAGCTATGGGGAGAAAAGTTATGGGGAAGTTATGAATGGGAAGTTCATGGAAGTTCATGGAAGTTTGACAGTTTTGTACTATGGTACCACATCGATGAAAAGTTTGACAAACAGTCTTTCAGCCAGCTAAATTTAAATGCCCATCTAATGACTCAAATTCAAGTGCTTTCAGCCCCTCATTATCATACTCTATCACTAGTTGGGTGTTTTATCTACTATATTCTTTAGCTTTTGGGAGTATGTACATTCTTCAACAGTATCTTACACATTATTCTACAGCTAGGACATCAGAAAAAGATAGAAAATACCCCCCTGTATAAGTTTTTCTCCTGTTAAAAAAAAAATTATTCTAGCATTGTGACTGCCAATGGCCCCAGGTCTGAGCATTAATTATTTTATCTTATGATGACTAATGGATAGATGATTCACTTACTTCAACAAATGTATTTGTTGTAAGTCGCTTTGGATAAAGGCGTCTGCTAAATGCCATAAATGTAAATGTGAATGTAAATAGCGCTCCATCAGATCACCCTCCTCACCCTTTTGACCCTCATTTAAATCGCCCACATGCAGTTTCATGCATTCAGTTCCACTGAATATCGTCTGCCCATTTATGGAAGTACACCTGAGGGATGGGGTCACTCTGAGGGATAAAAGCTGCTGCCTACCTCTAAGGCAGGCAGGTGTCCCAAGACCGAGCCAGCTCCTCTGAGATCCCTACAGAAACAAGTGGAGGTGAGGTTTGTTCATCGTCGATCTGTTGGCATTTCTTTACAGATCTGTACAGATCTCTTTACAGACAAACAGAGTCAGAGTCATTGTTTTTCAATACAGTATTAAATGAAATGATTTTGCAATTGTAGTGTAATATCGTAATGTCGTAATATCTTGTGAAAATCAAACTGTCTGGCATTGTGTAGGGATAACTCACCCCTTCACCTTTCGCTTCCAACCACATGCGACATGCCACAGAAACATACCATAACCCTGCCGTAGGGTGCATATTCTCATGGCACATTCCATAATTTATTTGTATTTCTCTTTTTCTCTTTTTGAGTAGGTTTGATATTAGCTATTATTGACATTCTTAGAATTTGCTACAATATCATACAGTAGTATTCATGTCTGTTCTATGCCTGTGTTGTTCTATTCACCAGAGATGTATACTATGTGCATCAGAGGTGTGAAGATCTTTGTTCTCTTACTGCTGTTCATCAGCCTCTTTGTGGAGAGGGGACAGACTCAGTTAACAGAAGAAAAACTGAAAACCATTATTGGAGACATGCTTAATCGGTGGGTACAATGTGGTTTCTTCAAATATGATCAACTATTAGTGATTATTAACACACAGGATAGAGAATTTTCTGATGTTTTATCTGCCGAGAGAACGATTGTTCTATGTTTATCAGCGATATTAGCTCGGATCGGATTCACAAACTCACAGATGGTCTTTGAACATATGTGTTCTCTTGTGACTTCAATTCACCTTCAATTATGTGAACATTTAAAAAAATAAAATAAAATAAAAAAGATACTATTCTTCTGACTTGGCTTGTGGGCTATGAAAAGAAGATAAGGTCCCAGGAAGAAGACTACATATTATAGTGTGACATAATAGAAACCGAAACAGAAAAACATCCATTGGCCAGATGGATCACAAAGTTTAACTTGGGTTTCAATGGGGAAACATGCTTTTTGGCACCGGCCATTGCAGTGCCCTGCAGTTCTCCCCATGGTCACACGGTAAAGCCAGCTTCAAAATCTCCCACCAGGATTGCTCCCCTGGCGGACTTACTCATTGGCTAATGTTAAACTCACCCGCATTGCGGTATTTATGCTGTAGCGAGTTCTGTTTCAAATGAAATCACAGGGTTGTTGTTGGCACTGTAAACACCTGGGTCTACTATGGAAGACTCCCCTTATCGGTAGCTATTAGCAACCTTCAGAATAAAACACATACATACATGGGCTGTAAAATGTCAACAAAGACACTATGAAAACATTCATATGGTGGGTTAAATTGAATATCAGTCCAAGGCTTGATACAAAGCAATGTGCATTATTCCCAGTAAGTATGATGCATGTTATATCAACACAGTTACCTGCTGTGATTACAAATACACGTGTCGTAATAACTGTCTATCCAGGTTTGACTATCGGAATTTGGTGAAAACGCTCCGGGAAAACAATGTCATCAGACAACGGAACATGAAGTTTAAGATGACTGAGTAAGATCTTTTACGCTTGTTTCTGTTTTGTACAACCCTGTACCAGGGTTTTATCATCTGTAAAGCAGTCAGACAAAGTCTTGTGCACCATCTTCTGTTCTAGCTACATGATGCCATAGAAAGTCTGGAAATCAGGGCAATCAGCAATGTAAGTTATTGGATCAGCCAATTGTATCCAGTACCATGACGATGGTGTGTCTACATTTCTCTGCCGAGGGTCTTTTTTGTAGTATGGTACCTGAGGTCATTTGTCTTTGAGAGGTGGTCATACAGACAGACGCTATAGACACAGATGCATGTCCATTTAACAGACTCATATACAGTATATATATTCTGTAGAAGCCGTAAGACAAACAAGGAAGGGGATTATTAGAAGTTATTCATGAGGCCGGTGGAGATGCTTGGCATTAATATATCCAGACAATTGAGCCTGTAATATTCTTGTCATGTGTCATTTCACCTTGAGTCTACCATTCAGTCTACCAGTAGTGTAACATTCCATACTGCTCATGTCTGTGTGGACTTAATGTACTGTGTGTGTGTTTCTATCATACAGAAGCTCCCAATTCTCAATAGCACTCAGTCTCACTAAACAACAATGTGAAGACGGGAACATTGAAAACATCGATTTTAATGGAGTCCTGGGTACCATAGCAACTGAAGCCATATTCAACCAGGGTGGGGTCACCGCAGCCATACCTCAACGCAGCTACACAATACAAAACGGAGACTCAGATTTCAAAACTATCCACTCAGAATATCGTGTACTGGGTCAACTGACAGGCAAACAACATGACTGTCTGATATTCTACACTTACCACAGCCCATGTATACATCACTGCTTAAGTAACAATCCTGGTAAAAGTATCATCCCTCATTTGAGGGATGTTTTCCAAAGTGTAGAAGAAGGTTACAAGGCATTTATTTTCGACCGTATTTATGAAAGAGATGCATATTTACATGTAGTTTTTGGCGCTCTGGGAAGAATTCCTTTGACGACATATTGTTGCTACGGTGAACCTTTTCGCTGTGCGTGGTTCAATCCTCAGGGAGTTGAACGTCAAGAGTGTCTGAATGAGATCTGGGATAATGTAAAATAAGAGATTTTATTTGACATAAAACCTGGGCACTCAATTAATAGAAATTCATTGCTTGATTTTGAGTGATTTCAACTCTTCAGAAAGATCACACTTCTCTGGTGGTGGAGACTGCATGTGGGCTGTTTTCTGAAACTATATTGTATATCAACTGTTTCAATGTAGCCTTTACTATTACAGTTGGATAAAATATTGTTTTATAACAATAAAGTTGTTTATTAATCAAGAAAGTTTCCCTCTGACTCTTTAATCATACACATATTGTAATCTAAAACGTTATGACGTTTATTATTCCTATTCCATCCTTATTTATTGGCATAGGGTTCTATATCACGAGAAGCCCTGAGCCCTCATTATTACCCAAAGTACCCAGAGTGGCGTCTATCGAGTTATGCACAAAAGTATTCCAAATGTCTGTAATCTGGGCAAATTTGTCAGTCTCCTTGCGCATGGATATCGTGCCGTTATCATCAATCAGACACACCTACCTGTAGGCTACTGTAGCATACATGCACACTCAGGATGTGACTTGTGATGCTGGCTGTCAAAAAAAGCTGTGGTAGTCATTTAAATGCTTCCATGTGATTCCAAATGATTTCTTTCTATGTGTTATTTTGAAATTGATACAATGCTATTATTTTAACAACCTTTGGTTGTCCTTTGGTTTGAAAATATGTCCTTAAACGAGAAATCAACTTTCTCACGGTATTTTCTTAGCTGTAGCAGCCGACTGCCTCTCATGTCTCTCTGCTATGTAAACAGGTGAAGCTACTTTCTGGCCATAGCCTCACATTTTCATTCGGCTTCATCATGCTTGTGGGAAATTGGAGTTAGTGTAATAGCCTATGATAAGAATCAGATAAAAAACGTACTTGTTAGGAAAGTAATTCATCCGACGTGCCCCAGTATCAAGTAAAATATTCCAAAAACAGCTGCTGTTTGTCAGTGAAAGAGCAGCACAGAGAGGTGATGGTAGCAGCAGGAAATTCAGTTTGAAGTTGGTAGATAGCCACTGTAGGATTAGCCTGCTTTCACTTGCTGCCATATTCTTCCTGGACATTGTTTTATTGTTATCCGCCGTGTTGGGGAACCTCTTGATGCCACTGCAGTGTAACGTAGCACATTGTTTAAAAAATAACTATAGTAAACCATAGCCTTGTTGCCGAAGTGTGAGGCACGTTTGTGAGGAGAGACCAACAGGTGAGGTTGTGGGTAGTGTTTTACACAAGAGGACAGGGTGGTCTTGGAGTGTTTCACAGGATGCGCCATTGTTGCAGAGGTCCGTGGACAGATCTTTGTTTTTATATCCTACCTAAATGTTGATGTAGCCTATAATAGGCTCACCAGAAATTCTGACATAAGGTTTGACTCAAACATTTTCTCAATTTTACCGGAATGCGGCTGACTGCCCAGGAAATGCCTCTACAATGGAATAGTGAATGCTTTCCTCTAAAAACGAATGGTTATGTTGTCTAAGCTCATAGGCACTGAAGTTTGTGGTGATCAGTTGTATACATGTTATAAAGCCTATCCACAGTTATATTATACAGATATTGTTATATAATTTGTCAAGGTAGTACTTGCATGAAAATCCAACGCTGAGTATCTCCCCCTGCTGAGTACGTTCTGACAGGCCCTATTGGGGGTTGAACAGTCAATCAATGCAGCTGGGACATGCTTTCTGACCACTGTTTGAGTGCAAAGGCAGCTACTGTAAACCATATAATCATTTGGTAACACTTTATAATAATGTACATTTTTAAGCCATTTATGAACCAATCATGAATAATGAACTCACTATTAACAAATAATTATTCCAACAGTTATAAACTTTTTTAAATGCTTTGTAAATGATTAGCGATTAACTGCTTATGAATCATTTGTACAACATTAATCCGTGTTCATGGATATTTACATAAACTTAGTTTGTTTAATTAATGCTTTGTTCATCGTCCAAATTGATACTTTATACATGAGTATGCAATGTATACATTTGTTATTATTTACTAATGGTTTATGAATGTCTTATAAATTAACGTTATTATAAAGTGTTGCAAATCAATTCATGCAGTATATTCATAGACACACCTTTCTGGAAAATGTTTGTACTTTAGCATCAACAAACTGGTGGCAGTCATATGTTTATGGCCAGTTAGCTACAATTACATAACACAATGTATAATAACATATTAAGAAAATCTAACGAAATACAAAATAGGCCTAGTTGAATTTCAAAAAGGCTCAGAATTTATTCAATTTCAAATTTCAGGCCAGAGGCTGGCCTGAGGCTGAGCTAAAGGACCATATGATCAACACATATAGGAGACTTCCAAGTGTGCAAAATATGCTGAAGAAACGCTTCAAGAAAAAAAATGGAACCCTGTGTCTATTTATGAGGAGACCACGGTTGACAAAATATAAAACAGAATGTGTGTTTTTCTGCTAAATTTGATAATGTCCCCCTCGGGTTTCCCGGAGCCTGGGGATTGGGTTGGAGTGAACGGCAAATGACAGAGCTTCAAAAACCAGCTATTTAAAAGTCTCAGTTAACAGGACCCACCAAACAGCCAAACCGCTTCAAACAGCAGCCAAACAAGATCCACATTGTCCCATGGCATGCCCAAAGTGGCCATAACCCAAGCCCAGGCCCATAAACAACTCCTAATTGGTTTAATTATCATATAATTTTAAAAATATGTTTTAATATAAGGGCTATCTTTTTATTTACCCAGGGATATAAGACTTGGTCCCTGCTAACAAATTCAATATGTTCATTATGTAAACACCTTGAGAGGGAGGGAGAGGGAGTGAAAAAGAGAAAGTAAAGACACAGAGAGAGAGAGAGAGAGAGAGAGAGAGAGAGAGAGAGAGAGAGAGAGAGAGACCGACTAAGAGTGAGGGAGAGTTTTTACTCCAATGCAGTAACAGAAAGGTTTGAAGAAAGGTTCAATGGAAATGTTTGGGGGCAGAAAAGATAGCATAACCCAAACATACTTGTTGAGCAAAAAAAAAAAAAAATCTGTTGCTGTTTTTTTACTATTTTTTTGGTTGCTGTTTTTCTGAAGGAGCTGAAGGCAAAGGAAGCAGGAAGAGACACGCACATGCACACACACACACATACACACACACACACACACACACACACACACACACACACACACACACACACACACACACACACACACACACACACACACAGCAATGTTTTTGTATGGTTTGAATCATCAAACAGCTTAGACATTCCTCTGATGTGAGTGTGTACAGTGTTTATATGCAAATCAAGCTTGAATAGAAATCTTAATGTGGATTCTCACACGGGTCTTCTTTACATAACAACAACAACAACAACATCATCAACAACAACAACAACAACAACAACAACAACAACAACAACAACAGAAACACCAGGAGAAATCCTGCCTGCTCTTGTTTAATGAGTAGGGAGCCATGGTTGTTATTAGGTTTAGGGTTCCATGATTTGACTCACAGCGGTACTGCATCACATCTACTATAGTTAAGGTATGTGTTGAAACCTTAGTGAGGGAGACAAACTGGTGGCAGTCATAAGGAGGAGAGGGAGAGAATCCATTTCCATTAACGCTGTCAGAACATTGGTCTTGTCGTGGCGAAGCTGCCCACACAACAGTTTAGGTAACTTCAAAATGAGGGCTAAATTGCCCTGAGTCATCGGATTCTTATTCGAGTCAATGTTGGTGGAAAGATCCTCCGTCGTGCCAGAACCACTCTCAAACGGCCTGAAAAGATGAGGAGGAGCGGAGGAAAAAAGAGGGGGGCGTGCATCAGATCTGACTGTCAACAACATTAGCCTCTGAATGGTCACTCCGAAATGACACACAGCACGTCAGGATTTTGGGGGAAATAATGTAATAGCAGGGATCTGATATCGTTTATGGCCAAATTCAGAAATGTTTTCGCCTTTACTGTGCAGAGGAAAAGGAGAAAGTTGTTTTGTCTACTGCTTGGTATGATCATTTTGGTCTTCATTTGACTGTTAAGACTGTTTGGAGAATGGAGGCATGCACGCACACTCAGACACGCACAAATACACGCATACACACACACACACACACACACACACACACACTTGCCTAGCTTCTCTCCTTTCGTCTGTGTGAGTGGCAGAAATGTGGGTTTGATTTGCAGTCCTGACCCCAGGACCACGTCACAATTTCAAAAACGAGTTCACTCCTCGTAAAAAAGGGAGACAAGTCAGAAAGAGAGAGAGAGAGAGAGAGAGAGAGAGAGAGAGAGAGAGAGAGAGATGAGAGAGAGAGGCCGGCGTTGTGTTGATGTGAGCCCAGTGACAGACGCCGGGACACGAATGTGAAAACTTAATGGGGCCCGGGGCTCTGAAGTCTGCCTCCCGACTCAAATGAAAAGCACTGCGGAGCGGCCCGGCTGATGGATGAAGCGTTGAGCCTCGCCGGAGCCTGACAGGTTCTGGGAAAGCGCTCAGCCCGTCTCCGGTCCTGATAAAGAAATAAGAGGAGTCCCAGCGAAGCCGCTTGACTCGTGCCGAGGTGACGGAGCCTCTTTGTCATGGAGTGTTTTTTTTTCTTTTCGCCCAGCCAGACGGCCATTATCTTCGACGGTGAAAACATGTGATGTTCGCTGAGGCTTTTCTGAATAACCCTATCCTTATAGCAATTACCGGACTGGTACTTTGTTATCACAGCAAAGCCTGCCGTCCGTTTGGACTTCTCAGATGAAGGCCCTGCAGGTCTTGTCTGTCCCATGTATAGTACCTCTATGTTTAAGTGATAAGGATCTCCTAGTGCTCTCAGATTCCCTCCCCTGTTCTGCTCCAGTGACACAGAGCTCCATCATCCTCGGCTCTACGGGACCGGCACGGCAGGAGATGGTTCCAACGTGGACTGTAATTGGTTACATCTTCTGTGACGGTGACATCACCGCCGCCGCCGTCGGAGCGGAGCGGCGATCATCAGGACCAGATGGGATGATCCCTGTGACGCCTCACTCCTCCTGACTCCGACTCACTCCTGACTCCAAGTCTTTCATCTCCTCACCTCTCCTCTACGTCCAACTGTCTCTTTTCATCCAACTCTCTTTTCTTATTCTCCTATCATCCAACTTTCTTTACATGTCTCTTCTCGTCCAACTCTCTTTCCTTCTCTCCTCTATCTCTCCTCTTCTCATCCAACTCTCTTTCCTTCTCTCCTCTCCCCTTCCGACAAGGTGTCATCGTGTACGACCTATGATTGATACTATCGATACAGGCTCAGGCTCGGCCCTGGGAGTATAATCGCTACGGTTTCTAGCGGATTGAATTTTGATTCTAGTGAAGTGGCTTGTGGTGGTGGCTGAGTTTCGAGCTTGACTCCCCCAGAAACCTCCTACTTCTTATTGATACCCCCCCCCTTCCACCCCCTCCACCCTCTCCCTCCACCCTCTCCCCCAACCATTTCCCAAAAGTGATCCAATACAGCCTGATTAGAGAGCGTCAGAGTGTTGTCCTGAGGAAGGTCGAGGCTTCACCCCGCCTGGCCCCC
This sequence comes from Argentina silus, assembly GCF_951799395.1. Lineage (NCBI taxonomy): Eukaryota > Metazoa > Chordata > Actinopteri > Argentiniformes > Argentinidae > Argentina > Argentina silus. The sequence goes on from NC_139667.1 coordinate 10,084,042, forward strand.
CCACACACATCCATTGATCCGGAGGGCTCGTATCCGTTTCAGATTCCTGTTAGGATTCCGGACCATCGATTACACACCATCTCCTCTGATTTAGACGTTTGAGACAAACACACGGATGGGACGGATCAGGGAGACTTGCCCCGTAGGACCACTGGGTCAGAGAGGAGTGTGTGTGTGTGTGTGTGTGTGTGTGTGTGGGGGGGGGGGTCAGAGAGAGAGAAAGGGAGAGAGAGAGAGAGAGAGATGGAGAGGGATGGAGGGAGAGGGAGTTTACCAATAGGTAGAGATCCAGACATTTCTCTGGATGGCATACATACACACAGAACCACCAGTGCTGTCTCGCCTCATTGATTGGCTTTGCTGAAGTGGTTGATGACCTTTGACCCGGAGGGTATACTGAGGACTCCTGTCTGACTGTCCATGACAAACAGCACATACAGGAAACTGGAATGGCTTATGAATACATGATTCAGGCTTAAGATGTGGATCTCAGGCTGACAGTCAACAATGGCACACCTCAAACACTCTTCCCCTCGCATGTCTATAAAATGTGTGTGTGTGTGTGTGTGTGTATGTGTATGTGTGTGTGTGTGTACGTGTGTGTGTGTGTCTACGGGGGAGGAGCAACACAGCTCTGGAAGCCCTAACTCCACACCACAAAGCCAACTGCTAACAGTTCAACCACTTTCATCCCTGGCACGTTACTGTCACGAAAAATAGCACAAGTCCTTAATCCCAGGCCTGCCTGGACCCTCTCTCTCTCCCTCTCTCTCTCCCCCTCTCTCTCTCTCTCCCTCTCTCCATCTCTGTCTGTCTTCTTAGGGATACAACAGCAATAGAAGAAGTAGCCCACCCCAGGGGTTGAAAGCTTCTATCCCGGCCAAGCCCGAAAGCTGTTTTCACTCAAAACATTGTCAGCGTGCCCAAACATGTCAGAGGAAGTTATTTGTAACAAGGGGGATAGGGAACTATCCTTTAGATCTGTCATCGGCCCAGGAAGGGAAGCTTGCAGCTCACTTGCCGCGCGCCTCCGGTAGCCAATCAGGCGGCAGGAAAGAAAAACAAATAAGAGGTGCAGTGATTGGACGGCTCAGCATTGGGGCGGTTTCATCATCCTGTCTCGAAGAGCGCCGCCAGGGCGCTATGGCAACAGTCTTGTGTCTCTCAGATGTGTTTCACAGAGGGCTCTTTCTGACTCTCTCTCTCTCTCTCTCTCTCTCTCTCTCTCTCCCTCTCTCTCTCTCTCGCTCTCTCTCTCTCCCTCTCTCACTTAACTTCCCCATACCATTTAATGTGACTCAAACAGATCAAGTCAAACAACGTTTACATTGACAGTGAATGGAGGCCCTGACAGTTATATGGGTACTTACTGCTACAGTAACACTCATTTCCTTTGAATCACTATTGTTCGTGACAGAGGACACCACTCATAAAAAAAGTCGTTGAGTCATTGTAGTTGGTGTAACTTACTACCTCTCTGTGTTGCAAAACAAACCTCATTAAAAGATCACAGCGCGAAAGCCGGCAACCGAACGTGCCGTAAATCAAAGTGATAATGGTTTCCAAGACATCTCTGGCAGTGCGGGAGGCTCAGTTGGAGAAGCATCACAGAGAATGAATCACGCTCCTGCAGAGACGTCTCAGACTCTCCCTCTCCTCCTCCCACCTCAGGAATGTCACCATGGGATGGAAAACCACGACGGTCGTGCAACGAAAACCCTCTGATCATTCCGCATCGACATATAATCGATGCTTGTGTAAACACACGCGCGCGCGCACACACACACACACACACACACACACACACACACACACAGAAAGCATGACATGTAGGCTGTGGCAAATCAATTGCTGTGACCATCACTCAACATATGTGGCTAATTTGTCCCCTGCAATTTCCATCATGGTTGGTGATGGTCTGCAGAGAGATAGAACAGAGGGCTGATGGTCACATGGTTAGCCCTCGACCAACCAGCACAGCCACAAACATGGAGGATAAATGTCACCACTCTGACCAATCCAAGATCCCCTCTGCCACCAGAGAGAGAGAGAGAGAGAGAGAGAGAGAGAGAGAGAGAGAGAGAGAGAGAGAGACAGACAGACAGAGAGAGAGTGAGAGAGAGGAGAGAGAGAGAGGGAGAGAGAGGGAGAGAGATCTCTTACAGTGGAGAGAGAGAGAGAGAGACAGAAAGAGAGGCATGAACACATCTGACCATGCTTAATAAAGAGTTAGCGGTGCGAATGTCCCCCATGCTAGTCGCTACGAGCATGCTAGCAGCCAACGCCACAAGCTATCAAAACATAGCGCCGAGATTTAACATGTGATAGTCATAACTTCTATGTCATGAGGGACATGGGCTATTAAACTGTACACAGTATACTGTAGCCCAAGTCATGAATTATGAAATAATTCAGGACATCAAAAGAAAGAAAGATTTTTTTGGTTTCCTTACATTCCACCCCAATGCTCTCACAGCTCATCTGGTGACCTGAGACAATGCAGCCAGTCCTCATGATTACCACATGAGGGTCACACTTGTTGATGAGAGCTACTCTGGGCCCAGTCACACATAGACAGACGGGCAGTCTTACACACACACACACACACACACACACACACACGCGCGCGCGCTCACCTACGCACAAACGCACACACGTTCGCATACTCACACACGCACGCACGCTCGCATACACACACATGCACACACGCACGCACACACACGCCCGCATGCACGCACACGCACATACACACACTCGCTCGCACACACACACACACACGCACGCACGCACGCACACACACACGCACGCACACACACGCACGCACGCACACATGCACGCACACACACACGCTTGCATACGCACACACACACACACACACACACACACACACACACACACACACACACACACACACACACACAGAGGGCCTGTGGGTAGTGGCTGCATGGGTGTTAGGGGGGCGCCACTGTGGTTGCATTGGGCTGTCTGGGAGCATAAAGTGGCCTTCTCACAGCCCTCTCCCCTGCTTGGGTGGTCCAGGTCTGGGCTGTGTGGATGGGCCAGGGCAGACACTGGCCCAGGGAGGGAGGACCAGGGTGTGTGTGGTGGCGGTGGACGGTGGCAAACGGCCTGGGCAGTGCCCACACAGGGAGCGCCACAAGCCCTCTGGCCATCTACACTCAGACCAACCCCTCGATACACACACACACACACACACACACACACATACATACGTACACACGCACGCACGTACTCATACACACACACACACACATACACACACACACACACACACACACACACATATGCACACATGCACGCACGCACGCATGCACACACACACACACACACACACACACACACACACACACACACACACACACACACACACACACACACACACACACACACACACACACTCCAGTCCCCCCCCCCCCTTTTTCCTCCCTGCAAGGAACAAATATTTTGACAGAGACACCGGGACCTGGGGGCGTCTCTCTCTGTCTCAACAGGGTTACTCACGGTCACAGGCCAGGCAGCACAGGACCGTCTCAGTGCCCGAACAGGACCTAAGGAAACCTCAGCCACTTTTAGAGTCAAAGCGAAACACTGAAGCGTCTGATGAGGAAATGGAGGAGGATAGCAGATTCTTTGGTTTTAAGTTGTGGTCGGGAGAAAAAAACAAACATTTCTTCCTCAAATGAAATTTGGACAGTCAGATATACGGCCTGTCGCCCTCCCGGTTATTGAAAAAACGTGCCATTCTCTGTGAGTGCGGCTATTTCGGTTTTCGAAAATATTTTCAGAGGCCTTAAAAAAGCCGCCTTTTATATATCTGTCGTCCTTGGTGTCTGTGAACGTGTGCGAATGCGTTCGCTGAAAAGGACCATTCACAAGTTTGAACCAAAGTGTTTTAACAGTGTGAAATGCCCTTCTATTGAGAGGCGAGGCCACCTCAGTCCAAAGGAACTCATTCTACAGAACTGCAGTGCATACAGAGCTAAATATACTCTTCTTTGAATATATTCCCCTTGAATAACTCTGGACATGTTTCAAAAAACCTACACCCCCCTCAACCTATTCCTTGGTGGTCATGTTTTACAGAGCGGTAATGGTCTAACTGAATTCAAATCGTTGCTTAAACTTTCCTCGCTGGCTTTCCTACGACACAGGGCAGACACGGTTCTTGGGTCTTGTTTACATGTCTCTCCCTGCCTCTCCCTAGCAGGCCCAGTTAAGGGAGTCCCATCCATTATTGATCAGGCTGATTCCAACGGCCCTTATCGAGTGATAAACAGTCGCTCGCTGCCGCCGGTGCATTAGCGTTAGCATTAGCGTACGCCCCAGCCGAGGCCTATCAGTCACCATCACTTCTGACGTGATGAGACGCGATTATAGGTTATTAAGCCGTATTGATTATCGCCGGAGGCAGCTAAGAGCGCTGTGGAAGACTCTCTTTTACAGCTCCCTGCAGTGTATCTGTGTACTGGAGACTTTGTTAGTTCACTTAATCGCTCGCTCTCCGTCTCCGTCTCTGTCTGAAGTTGTGTTAGGGCCTGATTTGTTGACTTAGCATAGCATAGTTCACCGTGGCTTCACATCGCTTGATTTAAAATTGGGGATATATATACGTCTGTACATTCAGCCTCCCGGTTTTCTACATTAGCCATGCATGGAAATGGAAGCCTTGATGGACAGATCATGAAACTGAGCTATTGGTTGTTTGAATGAGCATAGTCTGTGACACCATCTTGAGGGAACGGTGGTCAGCTACCCAGAATTCCACCAGGCAGGGAGCTCTAAGTGGTCTTCTGCTTTTATTGTCACAATAATTATGGGTGGGTAAATTAAACACATGTTCAATGTGGGAGCACTCTGGATGCCCAAGCTACCCCCATACACACCCTGGTTGAGGGCACACAGGCTCAGAGAGGAGTGTGGGTAACCTGCCTCTACCACCCACTCCCCTCGCCACACACACACACACACACACACACACACACACACACACACACACACACACACACACACACACACACACACACACACACACACACACACACACTCCCTACCACCGAGCCGATCGTTAGGCATCCTCCCCGCGGCTTGAGTGTCCTCAGGTCCACACAAAAAATACTTAGCTGTGGTCTGAGAAGCACTTAGGTCCACTCAGCCTATTGCCATCCTAGGCCAAGACGATCCAGTTCTGAGGGCGATATCTTCTTTTACGAACTTCCTGCGATCATCAATCACAAAGCTAAAAAGAAATGGGTGGGAATCGTGGCTAGAGAGTCTAACCTCAAGGAGAGCCTAATGCAGAGGAGCTCCCTCCCTCACCCACCGTACCGTTGCATAAGAGGTGAGGCCATCAATAATTCATCTTCTATTGGGTTTAATATTTAATGGTGGCGACATGTAATTTACACTCACACCCGAGAAATCACAGGGTCCAGACCAAAATAAACAAGTGTATTTGTGAGAGTACAATTGGGGGGGGGGGGGGGGGGGGGGATTAGATCTTTCCGGTAGGTAGTCTCTGCTTTCTCTTGTTGGCATTTTCTCTCTTGCCCTCTCACCTACATTGACACGACCGTGCAGTGGATTTGGTTCAGGTCCCACCGCATTTAGCCAGCGTTGAGTGGACAGTGTATTAATTCATGAAGTCTTTCATCGAGAATATTTCACTCATGATGGCTCGGTAATACTCCTCTCATGGATGAAATGCCTGCCCTGAATGAGTGGGTGGTGGAGTTGAGTTGAACACACAGCAGCGGAGAAGAGACAGACTTCTGGCTTCATTCTCCTCACTCCAAACACACAGGGGGTGAAAGGCACACAGGTGTAGATCAGGGAAGTGTGGCATTGGACCAGGGGATCCAGATCTGGTCCTGGTCCAATGCAGCTGAGTTACAGCAGTGATACAGCTGGCTCCATACCCCACCATCCCCCTCTCCGCCAACCCCCCCCCCCCACCATCACCACCACCACCATCCCTCCATCCCTCCATCCCTCCCTCTCTACAGAGAGAGAGGTTAACCAGCTGAATCATCACTGTAAATTTCCCCAATGCTGCTGCATTCAGCAAAAAAAAAAAGTTTTTTACTGAGGGGCCAATTTATCTGGCCATGCAGGACCAAAGAAAAACACACGCTGTATCCGTCATAAACCTGTGAGTTCAGCCAGCATAGGGAGTCAGGGGTTGAAACTGGGTTGAAATGTGAGTCACTGTATTCAATGTTTGACTCAGCACACTTCGCTAGCCTTGATATCAGGACTGTATGAAGAGTCATGAACTTTGGAGAGACACCATTTTGGTTTGTGGCAGATAAGGGTGAACATCTGTTGTGTGTTTTACTGGAGTCCCATTGCCATGGCAGCAGCCTGTGACCTCTGACCTTTATAACACCTTCTAATTTGTTCTGAGGAGGAGTTAACGAGGCCTACTGTGGAGAGGGTTGTTAAACTATTAACAAGGCCTTACAGTGGCCCTGGCAGACACACTCACAGAGGGAAAGTGAAAGAGAGAGAGAGAGAGAGAGAGAGAGAGAGAGAGAGAGAGAGAGAGTATGTGAAAGAGAAAGACTGAACTAAAGTAGCAAGCAAAAATAAAAGCAGACATCTTTCAACTGAAGGAGATTAATTACAATGATCTGGATTGGTGAACAAAAGAAGATCATCACATTTTAATTTATTGTGTGCTCATTAGTATTATGAAGCTACTCTTTGGTCAATAAATTCCTGTATGTATCTGTAGGCATTCAACTACACGGTTCAAGCACCCATACCACTCCAACCACACCAAACGCTTCCAGGGATATACATGTTTACCACCGATAATCATTCCACTGCCTGTGGCAGGAATAGGTGGCTTTGATAAATGCCGTGCCTCTATTATTACTATTGACATGGACTTCAGAGTGAAGATATATCCTGTAAGTCACCACTAGAGGGCAGTGTGTTGTCTACAGACAGACTCGTCTTTGTTAGTGGATGGCTTTTGCCTGCTCAGTAGGTTCAAAGAGCTGAGAGATGGGACTGGGACAATGTGGACATTTATCTTGGGTGGTGGGGACGATTTAGAGTGTTTATCATCTTCTTTGTGCTTTATGTGGTTGACATTGTCTGGTGTTTAGTCCTGTGATGAGACACTTACAGGACTGAAATGTTTTTTAACATGGACGAATGATCAGTTCTAAATGTGTTATAAAGGTGTCGAAATGTTAATATAAATAAATAAATAAATAAATAAATAAATAAAATGGCTTCTTCTAGCATTGTGACTGCCTCCGGCCCCTGGTCTGAGCATTGATTACTTTATCTTATGATGACTGATGGATAGATGATTCACTTACTTAAACAAATGTATTTGTTGTAAGTCGCTTTGGATGAAGGCGCCTGCTAAATGCCATAAATGTAAATGTAAATATAATTGTGTTACACCTTATAAAGGTGTATGAGTTCATACAGAATCAGTGTACAGTCACATTCAAAAGGGTTAGTAAAAAAGGGTAGTTGAAGTTACTTTTTTGTGAATTGTTAATTGTTAATTGTTTTGTGTGTGTTAATGTATTTAACTATTTAGTATCTATTAATTTATTTAGTATTTACTACATTGTTTATAGCCTGTGCACAAAACCAAATATTATTTCACAAATAATTACTAGACACTAGAATATTTAACAGTTGTGTATTTTATTATTCTTTATTCACATCCATGGTCTAAGCTCAATGCAGTGTACACAAGGATAACATTTTTATCATAGTTTTTTTTTTTTTTTTACCAATAATTCACCAAAGAGAATGATTGTAATTTTCACCATAAACCCTGCTAAGGTGAAGGCTGTTCCTGTGGTAAGGTACTTTGCTCACTGAAGTGCAAAACAACAACACACAAATGCCACACAGCATGAACCTCCCTCACCACAGAGCACGCAGGCATGTTTCTGTTTTTTTTCTCAAGAAAATGGTATATTGGAATGCTACTGGGTTTGAGCTGTTTAAAATGAAATAGTTTGGCCTCAACACCTCCACCCCCTCTAGCCACAATGTCACAAACACTTACATCCTTGAACGGGAAAAAAAAACACTGTGCAACGATCTTTGGCAGCGATAAAGTGTAAAAATAAAGCAGCCACAGAGCTGAGACGGAGCTGACTAAGAGGGCTGGGTCTGGGAGGTGAGACAGATGCCTGGGAGGTGAGACAGATGTCTGGGAGGCGAAACAGATGTCTGGGAGGTGAGACAGATGTCTGTGAAGTGAGACAGATGTCTGTGAGGTGAGACAGATGTCTGTGAGGTGAGACAGATGTCTGTGAGGTGAGACAGGTGTCTGGGAGGGGATGTGTCTCTGTGAGGTGAGACAGGTGTCTGGGAGGTGGTGTGTCTCTGTGAGGTGACACAGATGTCTGGGGGGTGCTGTTTCTCCTCTCTGTGAGGTGAGACAGGTGTCTGGGAGGTGGTGTGTCTCGTCTCTGTGAGGTGAGACAGGTGTCTGTGAGGTGGTGTGTCTCGTCTCTGTGAGGTGAGACAGGTGTCTGTGAGGTGGTGTGTGTCTCTGTGGGGTGAGACAGGTGTCTGGGAGATGGTGTGTCCTCTCTGTGAGGTGAGACAGATGAGGACCCAATAGGAACGTACCAGGGGAGGCTGGCAGGTAGAAATCGGAGGACGGGCTCATTGTAACGCACACATGTTTGAAACCCTTCCTCATTCCATTCCATGCATTACAATAACCCTGTCCTCCGATTTCTACCTCCACCAGCCTCCCCCGGAATGGTACAGTAGGCATCCTAACACAAGGCCTCTCACCAGCAATAACTCACTAGAGGAGAGAGGAAGAGTGGGGACTGAAAGATGGACTTATAGAGAGAGAAAGAGAAACAAACAAAGTCCACATGAACAAAGGAAAGGAAGGAGGAGGACTGAGAAGGTGGAGAAATGGAGAGGCGCCCAGCTCAACAACTGGAGAAGACAGACTGAAAGAGAGAAAGAGAAGAAGAGGTAAGAAACCCCAAACCACTGAGTATTCACACTCCCAGCGACAGTCCCAGTCCACAGCACCCCCCCCCCCCCCTGCAGAGAGAGAGAAGAAGAAGAAGAAGAAGAAGAAGAAGAAGAAGAAGAAGAAGAAGAAGAAGAAGAAGAAGGAGAAGGCAGCCACGCTCAGTGCTGGAGCAGACGCTTGCAGAAGCCCTGGCTTCGTCGACGGTGGGCAGACGTTCAAGTTTTTGTTTGACGCTCCACCCCGCAAGCTGCTTTTATGGTGCTGTTTACTAGCTGGGCCTTCCAGAGATCTTTATCCAACCGGGCTTTGATTTGCCAGAACTCCCATCCCACATCCCATATGCAGTACCACCACCAGCAGCAGCAGAGACATGGGCCTTTCAAGAGGCACAAATAGAAATCTGGCAGTCATTTCAGAGTCAGAAAACTTTGCGTCTTTTCCCCCCTCCCCCCCCCCCCCCCCCCCTTCTTCTTCTTCTTCTTCTTCTTCTTCTTCTTCTTCTTCTTCTTCTTCTTCTTCTATCCCTCCTTCATCTCACTCCTTTATCCCCCCCCCTTCATCCTCCCTTCTCTCCACATCTTCAGATATAATCAAGGCTCTTTGCAGATGTTCCTTCTCCTCCTCCTCCTCCCTCACCAGATCGGAGGAGACAAGATAGAAAATGGCCGCGTTGCACCCGAAGGGGGATTTTTAGAGAGTTGAATCAAATACTTTCCTTTTTGCATTTGCTCATGTTGCTGTTTTAGTGTCATACGATGAGACACATTTATTACCAATAGGCCCTGTTGAGAGATTCCCAAAAGGCTAACCCTAAACCAAAGGATCCAGTCGAGTTTTATGATGAACAAAAGAGGAACATTACATTCAGAAAACATTAAAAATGCGTTAGTACTTGCCTGCCTTTTGACAGCCTGTAGGGATTACAGCAGCTACAGCTAATAGAATGAGATAAAAAGGTTACCCTACATTATCATTGTGCTAAATCTGTTCTTAATGTTCAGAGAAGCCAAAACGAAGAGAACAAAGGCATGTAAACACACACACACACACACACATACACACACACACATACACACACACACACACACACACACACACACACACACACACACACACACACACACACACACACACACACACACACACACACACACACGCATGCACACAGACATAAAAGAGCTAAGAGGATATGACAGAAACCAAAGCATATCGTTAATTGCATTTATTTCCTATGACAACTGCTCTATTCCGAAGGCTCCACCAAATGCGTAGCAGCTGGGATGGCTGCCGGGCTTCTGCAGTACGCTGTAGGTGGTCAGACCCTCACTGTGTCATACACACAGCCTCTGCTCTGGGTTACCCTGCAGTAAACACCTTCACACTCCAGGAGGGTGTGTGTGTGTGTGTGTGTGTGTGTGTGTGTGTGTGTGTGTGTGTGTGTGTGTGTGTGTGTGTGTGTGTGTGAGTGTGTGTGTGTGTGTGTGTGTATGTGTGTGTGTGAGTGTGTGTGTGTGTGTGTGTGTGTGTGTGCGAGAGTGTGAGTGTGTGTGTGTGTGTGTGTGTGTGTGTGAGTGTGTGTGTGTGTGTGTGTGTGTGTGTGAGAGTGAGTGAGTGTGTGTGTGTGTGTGTGTGTGTCTGTGTAAAAGAGTGTGTCTGTGTGTGAGTGTGAGTGTGCGCGCCCACGTGTGTCTGTTTACCCTCCACCACGGGATAGAAACCTCCCCAGAATAAGAGGCTGTCATCAGGGAGGAAGAGAGTTCCTTCTCCTTCTGGATGAAAACACAGCAGCAACACACCACGGCCTCCTTCATCTCCCCAGGCCACGGAGCAGAGAAGACGCATCGCCTGCCAGGAGGAAAAACGTCAAATGACAACGACATAGGAAAATAGGAAAAGGACTTGGAGCCAAACAAATCAATACGCACGCAATATATAGCAGCGGTCCGAGGATGACCATAGGATAGCCTATCATTATGTTCCCAATGACACAAGTACACACCACCCGGAACATTTATCTATTGTTAAGAGAAACCTCTGCGGAGAGCAAAATAGAGGGGGGACAAAGCCAAGCAGGGCTCCTCCCATGTGAGAGAAACCAGACCTAACCAGACGATCCGGAAACCAGGATCTGAACCACCGCAAACCCATGTCACATGACTGACAGGGTCAACAGGAAGCCTCAGGAGGAGAGCGAAAAAAACAACATTATTTGGCCCGGGGTTCAGAACGGCAGTGTGTGTGTGTGTGTGTGTGTGTGTGTGTGTGTGTGTGTGTGTGTGTGTGTGTGTGTGTGAGCTGGGCCTCTCTTGTTCCCAGTCTTATTTCATTCGCCATTCATCATCGTAGTGGCTGCTACCTCACATTTAACCCACGCAGTTAAGTCAGACGGATTGAAATCCTCAGGTGTGCTTTGGTCAGAGATTTAGTGACAGGACCCTTCCTGCCGGTTTGAACGCAGAGCGACTAACAGCTTGACTAGAGCTGCCATTTAGGGCTGAGTGAAGTCAGAAGGTAGTGGAACACTAGACAGGATCACCTCTCTGTGGACTACTCCTGTACTGTAGTGTGACTAGACCCTGTGGGCTAAGGTCTTCAGTGAGGTCTGAGGCCTGGGCCTATGGCCTACATGCTAGCAGGAGAAACAGGAAGCTCTGACTGGGCGAGAGGGTTAGCAGCTCAATATAACGGTTTCCGAGAGGAGGTGGGAGGTGGGGGGTGGGGGGAGAAAGAGAGACGGGGGAGAGAGGGAGAGGAGTTCAACTGAAACACAGAGTGCTCGCTCCAGTGTGCTCGTAATCCTAGTGTGGTTTCCTTCCTCAGCGCAGAGCCCAAAACCCCATGCAGGGCGCTTTTTTACTGCTGCTTTTTGAACCGCTCTCTCTCTCTCTCTCTCTCTCTCTCTCTCTCTCTCTCTTTTTTTGTTTTATAAAAAAGATGATGCTTATTCGGGTCTGGCCACGGCCTTGGCTGGGGTCCATGGGAGGAGATGTGGTTTCTCCAGCTGCCGTGAACCCTGCAATGAAGGCCTGCACATGAAGCCATGCTTAATTTGTGTGGTCTAGGCAACCCCCCCCCCCACACACACACACACACTCCCTCCATCTCCTAACTCTCTGGCCCTCGTTTGCCACTCTGTCTCTCTCTCCTCCTTTTCCCTCTTTGTACCCCTTCTTTGTACCCCTCTCCTCTTTTCCAGACGTACAGGGTTCTTTGTGGGATCCTACTCCTGCCACCAATGTCACCACTGATTATTTGGTGGTTGAGCTCCCAGGCAATGGGGGTTGATAATAGACAGAGAACAAAGGATGAGCACAGCTTCCTTCTGTCAGAGCGCTGCGTATTTAATGTTTCTGTAGCATTGTGGGACTTACCACAACATTAACATACTAGTCTGAATGAGGAATAATTAAAAAAAAACTAAAAAACCCCATAAGGTATGCCTCATTTTATGACACGTTAACAATGAAGCGGTCACACTAGATAGAGTTACGATCAAGAGGGGAACAGTGTGTTGCAGTGAGACTGGGAAAATGACCTATTGGTAAAAAAGGATCCCTTCCGACAGACCGCAGACCAAAGGGCCATGCCGTAACTCAACCGTTTTAAAGAAGCTGTACACTATTTGATGTACTGCACTGAGTACAGTTGGCCTGATCAAAACATTACATAACTAAAGTATGGGTGCGGTGGTTGGCCAGGTTCCAGTGTGCTCTGTGCTTGGGGCTGTGTTCTCTCTGTACATTAGCCAGGATATTAAAGGAAATGCAGGCCACCACTGACTCCACTGCTGTGGTTAGCCATCAGCCGCTGCAGATCTGGGTGTTTCAGTGGAGACTCAGCCGGGACAGGAATACTGGGAGGGAGGGGGGCGTCCTTAGGACAACTGTATGACCACTACATTTAGCTGTGTGTGGCCTGTCAGCAGCCAGTCGCTAGGGCATGGACACACACACACACACACACACACACACACACACACACACACACACACACACACACACACACAGACACACCGGATTCAGTCGCTAGGGCACCAACACACACACACACACACACACACACACACACACACACACACACACACACACACAATCCTCTCGTGGCCAAGGGCCCTGGGTTCATGGACCATTAGCATAGCAGCTGTGTGAGCTAATACACTGTGGCAGTGCTTATAGAGCCAGGCTGGGTGGGACAGGTAACATTCAATTAGAGGCAGTCAGGTCAGCGGAGTGAAGACAGACGGTGTCGCTTTACAAAGCAAACACGCGGTACACTCTGCAGGAGCATAACGTCAGGGAAAGAGACGGTAGAGGCTGGCTGGTCACACCCTCTCTTCCTCCAAATAGCAGCCCTAGAAACACTCCCTCTGTCTTTGTCATGCTTACTTTCCATGGATACCACCCGGTGCCTGAGCGTGCGTTTGTGTGTGCGTGTGTGTGTGTGTATGTGTGTGTGTGTGTCTATGCAAGCGTGCGTGCGCATAACTCTATGTGTGTGACTGTTATGGGGGCGGGGGGGGCGCTCTTAATATAGTTAAGCTGTGAAAAACCCCAAAGTCTTTGGCGAGGTCTCACACACTACACCCCCCCCCCACACACCACACCCCCTCCAGCACCCCCACCCCTCACCCCTTCCTGGCTCGCTACAAAACCATTTATCAGAAGAAAACAGGGGCAGCTTGCGTGTCATAAGCCACTTAGGAGCCACAAACAAATCAAGCAGGGTTTTCCATCAAATGAACTCCCCCAAACAAGGTTTACTCATTTTGTGGCTGTGAGTGTCTTTCAGCTGTAGTGACTGCTGATTAACACGTTCCTTATCAAGCCTTAGGGAGGAGGGGGGCGAGGAGAGGAGAGGAGAGACTCGAGGTGGATGTCAGACTCTCCCATATGTTGAAGCGTTCAGAGCTTTTTTAATACCTCTGTAAGACTCTGACTCTCGTTGAGCTCAGCACAGCATGACTGTCTGCCACATCTGGGGGGGGGGGGCTTCTCTGGACCTAGGCTGGGGTTCCTGACTCCTCCGGCACCAGACAAAAGAACCTTTAGGTGTAGCCAACGGGGCGGAACAGCTGCTCCGTCTTACGCTCGATCCCTTGAGCCTCTGCTGTAAAAGAATACATGGGCTCCGGGATCCGGGACGTCGGAATCATTCTGGTGATCTTTGCCAAGAACATGACCGCTGGTGTATGTTCAGTTGTGACTTGATCTCTTGAGGTTCTTGACATGACATCTGGACAGACCACCGTCCAAACAAGACCCAACTGGGATACTGGACTCAGAGGCAGTGTTCCCTGGCTTCATCTTACTGTACTGTACGGTACGGTACTGTACTTCCCTTGTGGCTCAGAGACAGCGAGGTGATCCCCCCCCCCCCCCCCCCCCCCCAGACCGCAGGGTATAGTCAATACCGCCACGCTCTCCCCCTGGCCTCCCCCCTAACCTCACCCAGACCACTCCACTCCGGGAAAACAGGAGCGGTCTTTGTCTTTGGACATACGACCGTGACCAATCCGCCCCCCCTCCCCCTCTCTTTCTCCAGCAGCTTGGACATGGCTGATATTGACCACAGGGGCCATTTGGGAAGGACCATTGACAATCTGGGTGGGGCGGGCTCTCCACAAATCGTGGGTCACCGCTAAAAATGGCCAAGCAGACGGGCCGCACCAGGGGGTCGGAGAACCTTCTGCTCCGTGTCGGATGGTTGCATCTGTGCCAGTCACTTTGGAAACTTGGCCTTCACCTCCAGATCTGACCACGGTACGAGCCTGGAGGAGCTGGGGAGAGGGTGTAGGTCTTGCCCTCCACTGCCCCCCCCCTGACTCTATTGGTAATGGCATTGATTCCTGCTCCTGCCCTGTCATGTTGATAGAGGAGATGGATGGATGGAGGGTCTCAGAGGTGCCAGGGACAAGATGGCCGCTCTCAGGCCCATTGAGTGTTTTGAATGATTCATGGAGATGAGGGAGTAGTGTGACAGAGCTGAGAGAGACTGTGTTTAGGTACCGTGCCTAGAGTACGATGCCTCTGGCCCCTACACCCACCTCCTCTCCATCTCCGCTCTCATCTCCCCCTCCCCCAAGCAGGGGAGAGGGGCTTTTAGAGGCCTTGGGAGGGGAGTCAGAGAGGGGTCAGCTCCACCAGAGAGCTGTGTTGATGAATTCACCCACTCTTCTCAATTACTCTTGTCATTAGAACCAGAGGGTCATGAGGGAGAGATGACCCCTGAGCACCACTTCACCTGAAGGAGTGTTGCTTGTGTGTGTGTGTGTGTGTGTGTGTGTGTGTGTGTGCGCGCATGAGTGTGTATGTGTGTGTGTGTCTGTGCATGTGTGTGTGTGTGTGCGTGTGCGTGTGCATGTGTGTGTGCATGTGCATGTGTGTGTGTGTGTGTGTGTGTGTGTGTGTGTGTGTGTGCATGCATGCGTGTGTCTGTGTGTGTCTGTGTGTGTGTGTGTGTGTGTGTGTGTGTGTGCATGAATGTGTGTGTCTGTGCATGCGTGCACGCCCGTGCGTGTGTGTGTGTGTGCATATATGTGTGTCAGTCGATGCGGTACATAGGTGCTGAAAGAACTTGGTTGTTGTGGTTATTGCAATCGTTGTGTAAAAATGATGCAACATTTGTCAGTTCCGCACATCTTGTCGAAGACGTATGGATTTGTAACGCTTGGCGTGGACTCTGTAGTAACAGTGTGTTGTGCAGTCTGCTTGGGGCCCTAACTCTCCCAGTGTTGCTGTTGCAACAGGAAGAGAAGACAATAAAACATTTAATCTTTAACTGCACGTCTAAACAATAGTCTAATTAGAAGTGAAATGTATAGGCTTTGACAGCGGGCCTGCTCTCCTAGGGCCACTGCTGAACACGAGAGAGTGCTGGGAGTCTCATAGAGCCCATGAATTTTTAAGGACACACAGGGACTCTTCCATTTGAGATCCCAGAGGGGGCATATCCTTCTCTCCTCTCCTTATCCTCTCCATCTCTCTCTCTCTCTCTCTCTTTTCCCTCCCTCCCTGCCTCCCTCCATTCCCCCCCCCCCTCACCCGGTCTCTCTCATCTCCTTCCCCCCTCTCACTTCATCCCTCCCTCCCTCCCTCCCTCCCTCCCTCCCCTCCCTCCATTCCCCCCACCGCGTTTCCTCACTTCATCTGACAGTCCCTCGACCCTGCAGCTCTCTCATCCTCACACATGGAGCTGGTATGGATACCGGGATACTCTATCTCTCCGAGAGAGAGAGAGAGAGAGAGAGAGAGAGAGAGAGAGAGAGAGAGAGAGAGAGGAGATTGAGATGCTGATGATGATGCAGCTGGTTCTTCTTTGGGGCTCTAATCACTTCCAGAGGCACTTTTTTGATTTGCTTTTTTACAGCCTGCGTTATTTTTCACATCAACGACGCGAATGCCCAAAAAGCCCCACTTTTGATCAAATTTGCACCATATGCCTTGAAAGGCAGATGAGCCGACTGGCTGGTGTGCTTCTCTTTAACCCCCCCCGCCCGCCCCCTCCCTCCTGGCCCCCCCTCCCTTCCTCCTCCTCCTCGTGGACTGGTTTGATCAGCGCCCGGGGGCCCTTGACGGGCGGGCAGAGCTCGAAGACAGTATTATGTTCCCAAAATTGCCTGGCTGAAGATAATGAAGGGCTACAATTTTTTGGAACGGTACTCTGTTCAAAAGAGGAGAGAAGACAGGGACTGCACGGAGGACCTGCTCACTAGACCATTGCTACCAAATCAACATCAAAGTTCAGAGGCCAGGGAAGCAAAGTAAATCTACCATTCTATATCTGTCTCCATGTCCCTCCTATACAGTCACCCTCCATCTCTCTTACCCTTGCTGTACTGTACGGAACCCCCCCCAAAGATTAGAAGACTTTCATTTCACCTTAGATTACCACTGTGTGCTATGTAATATATGTAATCCATATAGAAAGACTTCTGGGAAGTTTGGGCAAGGAGGGAGTGGAGATGAGGGGGGGGTGGGGGGGGGGGGGGGGTGATTGCTGTAGTGCACGCTGCGTTGCCCCCATATCTGTGTCACAATGAAATCCTTCCCCTTTCAGAGAGTGGAGTGCAATCAATGGCCTTATCAGCTGTCTCATCAGCTAGGCGGCCCTGATTAAATGCTGGCAAGTCACAGAGTGACGTGCACGCAATCAGGAGAGAAATCAACATCTTAAGAAAAACCGATGTCACTCGTGGGAAAAACCCCATAACAGTCAACCTATTGCATAAACGGTTGAGAAGGGCCACTCTTCACAAGTAGGAAAAACACACCGAAACAATCAACAAATAGAGGCCCATCGCACAACGGAGAGATGTCCAATGACTGAAGGAGGCCTTATCCCCAAGATCCTACCTTCCTAACGACCAGCACATGGAAATGAGCAAAGATGAACATTTGTTTCATCCAAAGGACCCGGCATCACTGGGAACTGTCAAACAGAGGAACGACAAGAGATGAGGCTCTCATTGAAGCGGCTCCCATCGTTTTTCTGCTCGGAGCGCTACGCTAAAGTAGCACCAGAGAATGTTTCCATCTGCACACTGACTATTTCTTTATCTCCACAATTGGAGATAATCATGCCCTTTGCCGGCATCGGAGATCAAGTAACGGTAAGCGTCTGCGTTCGTCTGTTCCTTCGTTTGTGTCGTTCCCTCCGTCCTGACACCCTTAATCTTTTCCAGGGCTCCGGAGACAAACCGCTAACGGCGCTAGCAGCGTAGCGCTGCTCCTCCTCATCGCCAACATCACCCGCCACCCAGATCTGGTTTGTGTTGCGACTCCCAGTCTGAGTTCCATCCAAACAGCTGCGGAGGCTTAACGGCTGGAAAACAAAGTCCCATCTCCTCAACAGAGATAGACAAGACCGCACATCTCCCATATCACAGCCTTGGATCTGTGTCAGACGGCAGAGGAAGGGTTAACTGTTGAACTGCCCTGGAGGACTCCTGTGTGTGTGTGTGTGTGTGTGTGTGTGTGTGTGTGTGTGTGTGTGTGTGTGTTTGGATTCCCTGGAATCAACCAGTTGAACAGCAGCACTGGCAACAATAACTAACACCTGGTGATTGAACCTGGTGATATCTGTGTGTGTGTGTGTGTGTGTGTGGACATCATACAGCATGTTCCATCCTGTCAAGTTAATGTGCAATTAAATATCAACATCATAACTGCCTGTCCTGGCTGCAATATGAAGTGATCATAACAATAATGTACATGTAAATCGGAGACGGGGGGGTGTTCGTGTGTGTATGTGTGTATGTGTGTGTGTGTGTGTGTGTGTGTGTGTGTGTGTGTGTGTGTGTGTGTGTGTGTGTGTAGCATAATCGACGCTCATGGCCTATCAGGAGGCCATCACTATTGATTTATTAATGCTGGAGAATGCTGCAGTGCTAATTGAATTGAGATCCAGGAAGTGAGTTAATGTAGCTGACAGCGATACAGGAATTTAATCTCCCCAGTGCACAGAATTATGACTCTTCTCTATCTGGGCTGTCAGAGGGATACATAGTAAATCAATCCTGCCTACAATAGGCCCACTCAGAGCAGCTAGAAGAGAATCATAACAACTAACAACCCATGCTCTGTCTCATCATCACCGATCATTACTCAATGAAAGACCATTTTGGATATTGCATTTGTTTCCTGACAAAAACAAAAATGAATGAAAGATTGGTTGTGGCTTCAGCATTGAAAACCCATCATCATGTTTTATAAGAACATCATCATGTTTTATTGATTAGAGACAATATACGACTCTTTAGGTTTTTCAAGCAAAGTGTGTACTGTCCATCCATAGGCCCCCAAGTAAGAGTATGATCCACCTATCCCTGTCAGAAAGACCACTCTGTGGCCTGGGGTGGTCCAGTGGTCCAGCACCACGGCATCCAGTGCACACACATGTCCATGTCGGCATGGGTTGGAATCCGGCCCGTGCCCTGCTGACATACCCTCTCCTCCTTACTTTCCTGTCTGTCTCTATCCAATAAAAATATATAAGAGTGGGACTGCCCCACTCAAGAAATAACTTTTAAAAAATGAGCACTCTAATCTCACCCTCCCTGAATCCCCTGCTCCCTCAAGCCTGGTCCAGCTGGTACCATGCCCTACCTCAGCAACACGTGCCCCTGAAAGACCCTCCAAGTCTCTGGCATCAGCACTCTGCGTAAGACCACCACCGCTCCTTTAAGACGACCACTACAACTGCTTCTATGATCAGAAGGACCGCTGAAAAACTCCTTCTTATAGAAAATAATGAATTCGCCTGAAAATCTACAAGAAGGCATTTCGTTCACCCACATTGGCGCAGGGCTTCAATGTATACGTGTTTGTGCAGCTGGTGTTTAATGTTAGCCTGTTCTGAAGGTAGAATCGGGCTGCAGACTGGAGGCCTGACAGGAGTGTGAGGATCAGTGTCCAGAGCGCAGCGCCATGCCCAAACCACGACAGTGTACTCAGCAGTGCTGCCACCCACCCAGCCAAGGTGTGTGGGCCTGGCCTGGCCTGGCCGCAGCAGAGATCACATGACCCCGGCCACAGTCAAGAGCAAGGGGTGGGGGGGGGTGGGGGGGGGGACGCTATGTGTGTGTGTGTGTGTGTGTACAGGATGTGTACACATCTGTGTTGAGGTTAATGAGAGTGTCTTAATGAGGGTGGAAAAACGACTAAGGAATACTAGCAGCTCGGGCAAACTAAACAGCACAGGCGAGAGGGAGAGAGAGAGAGAGAGAGAGGGAGAGAGAGAGAGAGAGAGAGAGAGAGAGAGAGAGAGATGAAGAGATTCTACAATTATACAGCCAGACTCACTGGCCAGGCAATTATACAGCCAGACTCACTTTCCCCTCCCTTCTCTTTTTCTTCTCGTGGTTAATAGATACATGAGTTATATACTTATTTTAGCCTCTTTAATCATGACATTTTATCGCATTGGCTGCCAAGACCTTGCACAAGATTCAGGCCCGACCCTGCCAAAAGAAATGAATGAAAAAGAGAAAAAACAAAATATTGTGGAGCCACGGCTCAGAACCCTTCCTCTCCTTGCCTTTCCTCTCCTTTGAAGGCCTAAGCTGTAAAAGAAACACCTCGCTCAGGCCAGGTATTGTATTAACAGTGTGTGTGTAAGGGAGACTCCCCTGGAGATCCTGTTAAAGCACTTTAGCCCAGTTCTCAGTGATGTGGAGTCCATATCACCTCTAGTTAACTCTAGGACATTGGCATCGGGAAGGTAAACACAGGACCTCAATGAGAGACATAAAGGCTTAGTCAGCTGTCTCACAGCATGCAGACAGCACATGCATTACCAGTGAGATG